>NW_027193174.1:0-46909 GCF_949987515.2 Delphinus delphis | reverse complement strand
CCCGAGTACCAGGGGAGGAAAACTGAGACATATTTGAACACGTCTCCCGTTCACATGGTTGATCATACTTGGGTTCCACATGCATGTTTTAGCTGAAGGAAGAATACCTTAAACCTGGGTAGTTGAAACCCGTGGAATGGGTACCATGCAATATGACTTCAAAGGGTCTTCATTTGCTCACCGAACCTCTCCAATCCTATCACTGCTGCGTTTATGCCCCTGTACACATGCTTGATTCTCTTTCGGAGACATAGCAATCCATAGGTTTTAAGATACTTACTAGTCAGGTACATTCTTAGGCGTTTAATATGCGGTGTTGAGTCCATTTCGTTGAGCAAGGAGTAGCTCTTGTCTATTCCATATTTGGCTTAAGGAACTTTATCTGTGCTCATTTCAATCTCTGGTTTTATGCAGCACCCCAACTCACCTTTCCCCTTAAGCAAGCATAAGTTGGTTTTCTAAATTTGAGACCCTGTTCTGTTCTGTAATTCAGTTCCTGTGTAGCCAAGTTTACATTCCGTGTATTACTGATATCTTATGATGTTTCTTTTTCTGTGTGACTTATTTCAGTTAGAATCATCATACCTGAATCCACTCATTGTGCTGCTAAGGGCCTGATGACACAGATTTCATTGCTGAGTGATATTGCTTTGTAAGTAAATACCACAACTTCTTTATCCATTTTTCAATTTCTGCGATGTTTAACTTGTACTGTAAACGAGGTTCTTGTAAACAGAGCCGTTCCAAACTTTGGGGTGGCTGTGTCTTTTTGAATTTAATTTCCCTAAGCTATAGGACCATAACTGGAAGTGCCCTAGGCTCTGTTGCTTTGTTTTCTAGATGTTTCAGGAAACACCATACACTTCTCCCAAGTGTCTGTTGGCAATTTACATCCCGCCCATCAGCATAACAAGGCTCCCAGTTCTCCATGGCCTGTCCTGCCTTTCTGGATTTTACACTTTTTTCAGATGGCCCTTTTGACTGGGGGGAAGTGAGACTTCATTGTAGTGCAGATTTCCTTTGCAAGCTTGCTTGGTTGGCCAAAAAGGGCGTATGCGTTTTTTCCTGAATATATTCAGGAAAAAACGCATACGCCCTTTTCGGCCAAGTGCATCATTGTGGACGTTCTGCCTCTTTTCCTATGCTTTCAATGCAATTCCAGTCTACCTCCTGAAATCGGTTTCCTGCAATTCTGCCCCGCTTTCAAGTCCTCTTGGCAGCCTTACTTCAGTCTATTTTTGGACGATAGCTGTCATTTATAACTCTGCAGGTTTGTGAATTACAGTGCCCCTGAGCTCCTTTCTTCAACTCGCTTTCTTTTGAGCTGGCCGCAACACCGCAGGATGGCTTCAGGCCCTAATCTGGTTCCGGCACGGCACGCTGAGCCTTTGGTTATTTCCTCTTCCTGGTGGGAAATGAGAGTTAAATTTGCCCGTCCAGACACCTCCAGCTAGCCTCTCATTGGTTCTCGCTATTCCTGTTCATCTTCCGCAGAAATTGCAAACTGGGCCAAACAGGAGGTTAAAGGGACTGACTCTCCAAGTGGGGAGAGTGTTAGTAAAGCGTCTGGAATGTTGCACCCGAGTACCAGGGTACGAAAACTGAGACATATTTGAACACGTCTCCCGATCACATGGTTGATCATACTCTAGGTTCCACATGCATGTTTTAGCTGAAGGAAGAATACCTTAAACCTGGGTAGTTGAAACCCGTGGAATGGGTACCATGCAATATGACTTCAAAGGGTCTTCATTTGCTCACCGAACCTCTCCAATCCTATCACTGCTGCGTTTATGCCCCTGTACACATGCTTGATTCTCTTTCGGAGACATAGCAATCCATAGGTTTTAAGATACTTACTAGTCAGGTACATTCTTAGGCATTTAATATGCGGTGTTGAGTCCATTTCGTTGAGCAAGGAGTAGCTCTTGTCTATTCCATATTTGGCTTAAGGAACTTTATCTGTGCTCATTTCAATCTCTGGTTTTATGCAGCACCCCAACTCACCTTTACCCTTAAGCAAGCATAAGTTGGTTTTCTAAATTTGAGACCCTGTTCTGTTCTGTAATTCAGTTCCTGTGTAGCCAAGTTTCCATTCCGTGTATTACTGATATCTTATGATGTTTCTTTTTCTGTGTGACTTATTTCAGTTAGAATCATCGTACCTGAATCCACTCATTATGCTGCTACGGGCCTGATGACATAGATTTCATTGCTGAGTGATACTGAATTGTACGTAAGTACCACAAGTTCTTTATCCATTTTTCACTTTCTGCGATGTTGAACTTCTACTGTAAACGAGGTTCTTGTAAACAGAGCCGTTCGAAACTTTGGGGTGGCTGTGTCTTTTTGATTTTAAATTCCCTAAGCTATAGGACCATAAGTGGAAGTGCCCTAGGCTCTGTTGCTTTGTTTTTTAGATGTTTCAGGAAACACCATACACTTCTCCCGAGTGTTTGTTGGCAATTTACATCCCGCCCATCAGCATAACAAGGCTCCCAGTTCTCCATGGCCTGTCCTGCCTTTCTGGATTTTACACTTTTTTCAGATGGCCCTTTTGACCGGGGGGAAGTGAGACTTCATTGTAGTGCAGATTTCCTTTGCAAGCTTGCTTGGTTGGCCAAAAAGGGCGTATGCGTTTTTTCCTGAATATATTCAGGAAAAAACGCATACGCCCTTTTTGGCCAAGTGCATCATTGTGGACGTTCTGCCTCTTTTCCTATGCTTTCAATGCAATTCCAGTCTACCTCCTGAAATCGGTTTCCTGCAATTCTGCCCCGCTTTCAAGTCCTCTTGGCAGCCTTACTTCAGTCTATTTTTGGACGATAGCTGTCATTTATAACTCTGCAGGTTTGTGAATTACAGTGCCCCTGAGCTCCTTTCTTCAACTCGCTTTCTTTTGAGCTGGCCGCAACACCGCAGGATGGCTTCAGGCCCTAATCTGGTTCCGGCACGGCATGCTGAGCCTTTGGTTATTTCCTCTTCCTGGTGGGAAATGAGAGTTAAATTTGCCCGTCCAGACACCTCCAGCTAGCCTCTCATTGGTTCTCGCTATTCCTGTTCATCTTCCGCAGAAATTGCAAACTGGGACAAACAGGAGGTTAAAGGCGCTGACTTTCCAAGTGGGGAGAGTGTTAGTAAAGCGTCTGGAATGTTGCACCCGAGTACCAGGGGAGGAAAACTGAGACATATTTGAACACGTCTCCCGTTCACATGGTTGATCATACTTGGGTTCCACATGCATGTTTTAGCTGAAGGAAGAATACCTTAAACCTGGGTAGTTGAAACCCGTGGAATGGGTACCATGCAATATGACTTCAAAGGGTCTTCATTTGCTCACCGAACCTCTCCAATCCTATCACTGCTGCGTTTATGCCCCTGTACACATGCTTGATTCTCTTTCGGAGACATAGCAATCCATAGGTTTTAAGATACTTACTAGTCAGGTACATTCTTAGGCGTTTAATATGCGGTGTTGAGTCCATTTCGTTGAGCAAGGAGTAGCTCTTGTCTATTCCATATTTGGCTTAAGGAACTTTATCTGTGCTCATTTCAATCTCTGGTTTTATGCAGCACCCCAACTCACCTTTCCCCTTAAGCAAGCATAAGTTGGTTTTCTAAATTTGAGACCCTGTTCTGTTCTGTAATTCAGTTCCTGTGTAGCCAAGTTTCCATTCCGTGTATTACTGATATCTTATGATGTTTCTTTTTCTGTGTGACTTATTTCAGTTAGAATCATCATACCTGAATCCACTCATTGTGCTGCTAAGGGCCTGATGACACAGATTTCATTGCTGAGTGATATTGCTTTGTAAGTAAATACCACAACTTCTTTATCCATTTTTCAATTTCTGCGATGTTTAACTTGTACTGTAAACGAGGTTCTTGTAAACAGAGCCGTTCCAAACTTTGGGGTGGCTGTGTCTTTTTGAATTTAATTTCCCTAAGCTATAGGACCATAAGTGGAAGTGCCCTAGGCTCTGTTGCTTTGTTTTTTAGATGTTTCAGGAAACACCATACACTTCTCCCGAGTGTTTGTTGGCAATTTACATCCCGCCCATCAGCATAACAAGGCTCCCAGTTCTCCATGGCCTGTCCTGCCTTTCTGGATTTTACACTTTTTTCAGATGGCCCTTTTGACCGGGGGGAAGTGAGACTTCATTGTAGTGCAGATTTCCTTTGCAAGCTTGCTTGGTTGGCCAAAAAGGGCGTATGCGTTTTTTCCTGAATATATTCAGGAAAAAACGCATACGCCCTTTTTGGCCAAGTGCATCATTGTGGACGTTCTGCCTCTTTTCCTATGCTTTCAATGCAATTCCAGTCTACCTCCTGAAATCGGTTTCCTGCAATTCTGCCCCGCTTTCAAGTCCTCTTGGCAGCCTTACTTCAGTCTATTTTTGGACGATAGCTGTCATTTATAACTCTGCAGGTTTGTGAATTACAGTGTCCCTGAGCTCCTTTCTTCAACTCGCTTTCTTTTGAGCTGGCCGCAACACCGCAGGATGGCTTCAGGCCCTAATCTGGTTCCGGCACGGCACGCTGAGCCTTTGGTTATTTCCTCTTCCTGGTGGGAAATGAGAGTTAAATTTGCCCGTCCAGACACCTCCAGCTAGCCTCTCATTGGTTCTCGCTATTCCTGTTCATCTTCCGCAGAAATTGCAAACTGGGACAAACAGGAGGTTAAAGGCGCTGACTTTCCAAGTGGGGAGAGTGTTAGTAAAGCGTCTGGAATGTTGCACCCGAGTACCAGGGTACGAAAACTGAGACATATTTGAACACGTCTCCCATTCACATGGTTGATCATACTTGGGTTCCACATGCATGTTTTAGCTGAAGGAAGAATACCTAAAACCTGGGTAGTTGAAACCCGTGGAATGGGTACCATGCAATATGACTTCAATGGGTCTTCATTTCCTCACCGAATCTCTCCAATCCTATCACTGCTGCGTTTATGCCCCTGTACACATGCTTGATTCTCTTTCGGAGACATAGCAATCCATAGGTTTTAAGATACTTACTAGTCAGGTACATTCTTAGGCGTTTAATATGCGGTGTTGAGTCCATTTCGTTGAGCAAGGAGTAGCTCTTGTCTATTCCATATTTGGCTTAAGGAACTTTATCTGTGCTCATTTCAATCTCTGGTTTTATGCCGCACGCCAACTCACCTTTCCCCTTAAGCAAGCATAAGTTGGTTTTCTAAATTTGAGACCCTGTTCTGTTTTGGAATGCAGTTCCTGTGTAGCCAAGTTTACATTCCGTGTATTAGTGATATCTTATGATGTTTCTTTTTCTGTGTGACTTATTTCAGTTAGAATCATCGTACCTGAATCCACTCATTATGCTGCTAAGGGCCTGATGACATAGATTTCATTGCTGAGTGATACTGCATTGTACGTAAGTACCTCAAGTTCTTTATCCATTTTTCACTTTCTGTGATATTGAACTTGTACGGTAAACGAGGTTCTTGTAAACGGAGGCGTCCCAAACTTTGGGGTGGCTGTGTCTTTTTGATTTTAATTTCCCTAAGCTATAGAACCATAAGTGGAAGTGCCCTAGGCTCTGTTGCTTTGTTTTTTAGATGTTTCAGGAAACACCATACACTTCTCCCAAGTGTCTGTTGGCAATTTACATCCCGCCCATCAGCATAAGAAGGCTCCCAATTCTCAATGGCCTGTCCTGCCTTTCTGGATTTTACACTTTTTTCAGATGGCCCTTTTGACCGGGGGGAAGTGAGACTTCATTGTAGTGCAGATGTCCTTTGCAAGCTTGCTTGGTTGGCCAAAAAGGGCGTATGCGTTTTTTCCTGAATATATTCAGGAAAAAACGTATACGCCCTTTTTGGCCAAGTGCATCATTGTGGACGTTCTGCCTCTTTTCCTATGCTTTCAAAGCAATTTCAGTCTACCTCCTGAAATCGGTTTCCTGCAATTCTGCCCCGCTTTCAAGTCCTCTTGGCAGCCTTCCTTCAGTATATTTTTGGACGATAGCTGTCATTTATAACTCTGCAGGTTTGTGAATTACAGTGCCCCTGAGCTCCTTTCTACAACTCGCTTTCTTGTGAGCTGGCCGCAACACCGCAGGATGGCTTCAGGCCCTAATCTGGTTCCGGCACGGCACGTTGAGCCTTTGGTTAATTCCTCTTCCTGGTGGGAAATGAGAGTTAAATTTGCCCGTCCAGACACCTCCAGCTAGTCTCTCATTGGTTCTCGCTATTCCTGTTCATCTTCCGCAGAAATTGCAAACTGGGCCAAACAGGAGGTTAAAGGGACTGACTCTCCAAGTCGGGAGAGTGTTAGTAAAGCGTCTGGAATGTTGCACCCAAGTACCAGGGGAGGAAAACTGAGACATATTTGAACACGTCTCCCGTTCACACGGTTGATCATACTCTGGGTTCCACATGCATGTTTTAGCTGAAGGAAGAATACCTTAAACCTGGAGAGTTGAGACCCGTGTAATGGGTACCATGCAATATGACTTCAAAGGGTCTTCATTTGCTCACGAACCTCTCCAATCCTATCACTGCTGCATTTATGCCCCTGTACACATGCTTGATTCTCTTTCGGAGACATAGCAATCCATAGGTTTTAAGATACTTACTAGTCAGGTACATTCTTAGGCATTTAATATGCGGTGTTGAGTCCATTTCGTTGAGCAAGGAGTAGCTCTTGTCTATTCCATATTTGGCTTAAGGAACTTTATCTGTGCTCATTTCAATCTCTGGTTTTATGCAGCACCCCAACTCACCTTTCCCCTTAAGCAAGCATAAGTTGGTTTTCTAAATTTGAGACCCTGTTCTGTTCTGTAATTCAGTTCCTGTGTAGCCAAGTTTCCATTCCGTGTATTACTGATATCTTATGATGTTTCTTTTTCTGTGTGACTTATTTCAGTTAGAATCATCGTACCTGAATCCACTCATTGTGCTGCTAAGGGCTTGATGACACAGATTTCATTGCTGAGTGATATTGCTTTGTAAGTAAATACCACAACTTCTTTATCCATTTTTCAATTTCTGCGATGTTGAACTTGTACTGTAAACGAGGTTCTTGTAAACAGAGCCCTTCCAAACTTTGGGGTGGCTGTGTCTTTTTGATTTTAAATTCCCTAAGCTATAGGACCATAAGTGGAAGTGCCCTAGGCTCTGTTGCTTTGTTTTTTAGATGTTTCAGGAAACACCATACACTTCTCCCGAGTGGTTGTTGGCAATTTACATCCCGCCCATCAGCATAACAAGGCTCCCAGTTCTCCATGGCCTGTCCTGCCTTTCTGGATTTTACACTTTTTTCAGATGGCCCTTTTGACTGGGGGGAAGTGAGACTTCATTGTAGTGCAGATTTCCTTTGCAAGCTTGCTTGGTTGGCCAAAAAGGGCGTATGCGTTTTTTCCTGAATATATTCAGGAAAAAACGCATACGCCCTTTTTGGCCAAGTGCATCATTGTGGACGTTCTGCCTCTTTTCCTATGCTTGCAATGCAATTCCAGTCTACCTCCTGAAATCGGTTTCCTGCAATTCTGCCCCGCTTTCAAGTCCTCTTGGCAGCCTTACTTCAGTCTATTTTTGGACGATAGCTGTCATTTATAACTCTGCAGGTTTGTGAATTACAGTGCCCCTGAGCTCCTTTCTTCAACTCGCTTTCTTTTGAGCTGGCCGCAACACCGCAGGATGGCTTCAGGCCCTAATCTGGTTCCGGCACGGCACGCTGAGCCTGTGGTTATTTCCTCTTCCTGGTGGGAAATGAGAGTTAAATTTGCCCGTCCAGACACCTCCAGCTAGCCTCTCATTGGTTCTCGCTATTCCTGTTCATCTTTCGCAGAAATTGCAAACTGGGCCAAACAGGAGGTTAAAGGCGCTGACTTTTCAAGTGGGGAGAGTGTTAGTAAAGCGTCTGGAATGTTGCACCCGAGTACCAGGGGAGGAAAACTGAGACATATTTGAAGACGTCTCCCGTTCACATGGTTGATCATACTTGGGTTCCACATGCATGTTTTAGCTGAAGGAAGAATACCTAAAACCTGGGTAGTTGAAACCCGTGGAATGGGTACCATGCAATATGACTTCAAAGGGTCTTCATTTGCTCACCGAACCTCTCCAATCCTATCACTGCTGCGTTTATGCCCCTGTACACATGCTTGATTCTGTTTCGGAGACATAGCAATCCATAGGTTTTAAGATACTTACTAGTCAGGTACATTCTTAGGCGTTTAATATGCGGTGTTGAGTCCATTTCGTTGAGCAAGGAGTAGCTCTTGTCTATTCCATATTTGGCTTAAGGAACTTTATCTGTGCTCATTTCAATCTCTGGTTTTATGCAGCACCCCAACTCACCTTTCCCCTTAAGCAAGCATAAGTTGGTTTTCTAAATTTGAGACCCTGTTCTGTTCTGTAATTCAGTTCCTGTGTAGCCAAGTTTACATTCCGTGTATTACTGATATCTTATGATGTTTCTTTTTCTGTGTGACTTATTTCAGTTAGAATCATCATACCTGAATCCACTCATTGTGCTGCTAAGGGCCTGATGACACAGATTTCATTGCTGAGTGATATTGCTTTGTAAGTAAATACCACAACTTCTTTATCCATTTTTCAATTTCTGCGATGTTGAACTTGTACTGTAAACGAGGTTCTTGTAAACAGAGCCCTTCCAAACTTTGGGGTGGCTGTGTCTTTTTGATTTTAAATTCCCTAAGCTATAGGACCATAAGTGGAAGTGCCCTAGGCTCTGTTGCTTTGTTTTTTAGATGTTTCAGGAAACACCATACACTTCTCCGGAGTGGTTGTTGGCAATTTACATCCCGCCCATCAGCATAACAAGGCTCCCAGTTCTCCATGGCCTGTCCTGCCTTTCTGGATTTTACACTTTTTTCAGATGGCCCTTTTGACCGGGGGGAAGTGAGACTTCATTGTAGTGCAGATTTCCTTTGCAAGCTTGCTTGGTTGGCCAAAAAGGGCGTATGCGTTTTTTCCTGAATATATTCAGGAAAAAACGCATACGCCCTTTTTGGCCAAGTGCATCATTGTGGACGTTCTGCCTCTTTTCCTATGCTTGCAATGCAATTCCAGTCTACCTCCTGAAATCGGTTTCCTGCAATTCTGCCCCGCTTTCAAGTCCTCTTGGCAGCCTTACTTCAGTCTATTTTTGGACGATAGCTGTCATTTATAACTCTGCAGGTTTGTGAATTACAGTGCCCCTGAGCTCCTTTCTTCAACTCGCTTTCTTGTGACCTGGCCGCAACACCGCAGGATGTCTTCAGGCCCTAATCTGGTTCTGGCCCGGCACGCTGAGCCTTTGGTTAATTCCTCTTCCTGGTGGGAAATGAGAGTTAAATTTGCCCATCCAGACACCTCCAGCTAGTCTCTCATTGGTTCTCGCTATTCCTGTTCATCTTCCGCAGAAATTGCAAACTGGGCCAAACAGGAGGTTAAAGGGACTGACTCTCCAAGTGGGGAGAGTGTTAGTAAAGCGTCTGGAATGTTGCACCCGAGTACCAGGGTACGAAAACTGAGACATATTTGAACACGTCTCCCGATCACATGGTTGATCATACTCTAGGTCCCACATGCATGTTTTAGCTGAAGGAAGAATACCTTAAACCTGGGTAGTTGAAACCCGTGGAATGGGTACCATGCAATATGACTTCAAAGGGTCTTCATTTGCTCACCGAACCTCTCCAATCCTATCACTGCTGCGTTTATGCCCCTGTACACATGCTTGATTCTCTTTCGGAGACATAGCAATCCATAGGTTTTAAGATACTTACTAGTCAGGTACATTCTTAGGCATTTAATATGCAGTGTTGAGTCCATTTCGTTGAGCAAGGAGTAGCTCTTGTCTATTCCATATTTGGCTTAAGGAACTTTATCTGTGCTCATTTCAATCTCTGGTTTTATGCAGCACCCCAACTCACCTTTACCCTTAAGCAAGCATAAGTTGGTTTTCTAAATTTGAGACCCTGTTCTGTTCTGTAATTCAGTTCCTGTGTAGCCAAGTTTCCATTCCGTGTATTAGTGATATCTTATGATGTTTCTTTTTCTGTGTGACTTATTTCAGTTAGAATCATCGTACCTGAATCCACTCATTATGCTGCTACGGGCCTGATGACATAGATTTCATTGCTGAGTGATACTGCATTGTACGTAAGTACCACAAGTTCTTTATCCATTTTTCACTTTCTGCGATGTTGAACTTCTACTGTAAACGAGGTTCTTGTAAACAGAGCCGTTCGAAACTTTGGGGTGGCTGTGTCTTTTTGATTTTAAATTCCCTAAGCTATAGGACCATAAGTGGAAGTGCCCTAGGCTCTGTTGCTTTGTTTTTTAGATGTTTCAGGAAACACCATACACTTCTCCCGAGTGTTTGTTGGCAATTCACATCCCGCCCTTCAGCATAACAAGGCTCCCAGTTCTCCATGGCCTGTCCTGCCTTTCTGGATTTTACACTTTTTTCAGATGGCCCTTTTGACCGGGGGGAAGTGAGACTTCATTGTAGTGCAGATTTGCTTTGCAAGCTTGCTTGGTTGGCCAAAAAGGGCGTATGCGTTTTTTCCTGAATATATTCAGGAAAAAACGCATACGCCCTTTTTGGCCAAGTGCATCATTGTGGACGTTCTGCCTCTTTTCCTATGCTTTCAATGCAATTCCAGTCTACCTCCTGAAATCGGTTTCCTGCAATTCTGCCCCGCTTTCAAGTCCTCTTGGCAGCCTTACTTCAGTCTATTTTTGGACGATAGCTGTCATTTATAACTCTGCAGGTTTGTGAATTACAGTGCCCCTGAGCTCCTTTCTTCAACTCGCTTTCTTTTGAGCTGGCCGCAACACCGCAGGATGGCTTCAGGCCCTAATGTGGTTCCGGCACGGCACGCTGAGCCTTTGGTTATTTCCTCTTCCTGGTGGGAAATGAGAGTTTAATTTGCCCGTCCAGACACCTCCAGCTAGCCTCTCATTGGTTCTCGCTATTCCTGTTCATCTTCCGCAGAAATTGCAAACTTGGACAAACAGGAGGTTAAAGGCGCTGACTTTCCAAGTGGGGAGAGTGTTAGTAAAGCGTCTGGAATGTTGCACCCGAGTACCAGGGGAGGAAAACTGAGACATATTTGAACACGTCTCCCGTTCACATGGTTGATCATACTTGGGTTCCACATGCATGTTTTAGCTGAAGGAAGAATACCTAAAACCTGGGTAGTTGAAACCCGTGGAATGGGTACCATGCAATATGCCTTCAAAGGGTCTTCATTTGCTCACCGAACCTCTCCAATCCTATCACTGCTGCGTTTATGCCCCTGTACACATGCTTGATTCTGTTTTGGAGACATAGCAATCCATAGGTTTTAAGATACTTACTAGTCAGGTACATTCTTAGGCGTTTAATATGCGGTGTTGAGTCCATTTCGTTGAGCAAGGAGTAGCTCTTGTCTATTCCATATTTGGCTTAAGGAACTTTATCTGTGCTCATTTCAATCTCTGGTTTATGCAGCACCCCAACTCACCTTTCCCCTTAAGCAAGCATAAGTTGGTTTTCTAAATTTGAGACCCTGTTCTGTTCTGTAATTCAGTTCCTGTGTAGCCAAGTTTCCATTCCGTGTATTACTGATATCTTATGATGTTTCCTTTTTCTGTGTGACTTATTTCAGTTAGAATCATCATACCTGAATCCACTCATTGTGCTGCTAAGGTCCTGATGACACAGATTTCATTGCTGAGTGATATTGCTTTGTAAGTAAATACCACAACTTCTTTATCCATTTTTCAATTTCTGCGATGTTGAACTTGTACTGTAAACGAGGTTCTTGTAAACAGAGCCGTTCCAAACTTTGGGGTGGCTGTGTCTTTTTGATTTTAAATTCCCTAAGCTATAGGACCATAAGTGGAAGTGCCCTAGGTTCTGTTGCTTTGTTTTTTAGATGTTTCAGGAAACACCATACACTTCTCCCGGGTGTTTGTTGGCAATTTACATCCCGCCCATCAGCATAACAAGGCTCCCAGTTCTCCATGGCCTGTCCTGCCTTTCTGGATTTTACACTTTTTTCAGATGGCCCTTTTGACCGGGGGGAAGTGAGACTTCATTGTAGTGCAGATTTCCTTTGCAAGCTTGCTTGGTTGGCCAAAAAGGGCGTATGCGTTTTTTCCTGAATATATTCAGGAAAAAACGCATACGCCCTTTTTGGCCAAGTGCATCATTGTGGACGTTCTGCCTCTTTTCCTATGCTTTCAATGCAATTCCAGTCTACCTCCTGAAATCGGTTTCCTGCAATTCTGCCCCGCTTTCAAGTCCTCTTGGCAGCCTTACTTCAGTCTATTTTTGGACGATAGCTGTCATTTATAACTCTGCAGGTTTGTGAATTACAGTGCCCCTGAGCTCCTTTCTTCAACTCGCTTTCTTGTGACCTGGCCGCAACACCGCAGGATGTCTTCAGGCCCTAATCTGGTTCTGGCACGGCACGCTGCGCCTTAGGTTAATTCCTCTTCCTGGTGGGAAATGAGAGTTAAATTTGCCCATCCAGACACCTCCAGCTAGTCTCTCATTGGTTCTCGCTATTCCTGTTCATCTTCCACAGAAATTGCAAACTGGGCCAAACAGGAGGTTAAAGGGACTGACTCTCCAAGTGGGGAGAGTGTTAGTAAAGCGTCTGGAATGTTGCACCCGAGTACCAGGGTACGAAAACTGAGACATATTTGAACACGTCTCCCGATCACATGGTTGATCATACTCTAGGTTCCACATGCATGTTTTAGCTGAAGGAAGAATACCTTAAACCTGGGTAGTTGAAACCCGTGGAATGGGTACCATGCAATATGACTTCAAAGGGTCTTCATTTGCTCACCGAACCTCTCCAATCCTATCACTGCTGCGTTTATGCCCCTGTACACATGCTTGATTCTCTTTCGGAGACATAGCAATCCATAGGTTTTAAGATACTTACTAGTCAGGTACATTCTTAGGCATTTAATATGCGGTGTTGAGTCCATTTCGTTGAGCAAGGAGTAGCTCTTGTCTATTCCATATTTGGCTTAAGGAACTTTATCTGTGCTCATTTCAATCTCTGGTTTTATGCAGCACCCCAACTCACCTTTACCCTTAAGCAAGCATAAGTTGGTTTTCTAAATTTGAGACCCTGTTCTGTTCTGTAATTCAGTTCCTGTGTAGCCAAGTTTCCATTCCGTGTATTACTGATATCTTATGATGTTTCTTTTTCTGTGTGACTTATTTCAGTTAGAATCATCGTACCTGAATCCACTCATTATGCTGCTACGGGCCTGATGACATAGATTTCATTGCTGAGTGATACTGAAGTGTACGTAAGGACCACAAGTTCTTTATCCATTTTTCACTTTCTGCGATGTTGAACTACTGTAAACGAGGTTCTTGTAAACAGAGCCGTTCGAAACTTTGGGGTGGCTGTGTCTTTTTGATTTTAAATTCCCTAAGCTATAGGACCATAAGTGGAAGTGCCCTAGGCTCTGTTGCTTTGTTTTTTAGATGTTTCAGGAAACACCATACACTTCTCCCGGGTGTTTGTTGGCAATTTACATCCCGCCCATCAGCATAACAAGGCTCCCAGTTCTCCATGGCCTGTCCTGCCTTTCTGGATTTTACACTTTTTTCAGATGGCCCTTTTGACCGGGGGGAAGTGAGACTTCATTGTAGTGCAGATTTCCTTTGCAAGCTTGCTTGGTTGGCCAAAAAGGGCGTATGCGTTTTTTCCTGAATATATTCAGGAAAAAACGCATACGCCCTTTTTGGCCAAGTGCATCATTGTGGACGTTCTGCCTCTTTTCCTATGCTTTCAATGCAATTCCAGTCTACCTCCTGAAATCGGTTTCCTGCAATTCTGCCCCGCTTTCAAGTCCTCTTGGCAGCCTTACTTCAGTCTATTTTTGGATGATAGCTGTCATTTATAACTCTGCAGGTTTGTGAATTACAGTGCCCCTGAGCTCCTTTCTTCAACTCGCTTTCTTGTGACCTGGCCGCAACACCGCAGGATGTCTTCAGGCCCTAATCTGGTTCTGGCACGGCACGCTGAGCCTTTGGTTAATTCCTCTTCCTGGTGGGAAATGAGAGTTAAATTTGCCCATCCAGACACCTCCAGCTAGTCTCTCATTGGTTCTCGCTATTCCTGTTCATCTTCCACAGAAATTGCAAACTGGGCCAAACAGGAGGTTAAAGGGACTGACTCTCCAAGTGGGGAGAGTGTTAGTAAAGCGTCTGGAATGTTGCACCCGAGTACCAGGGTACGAAAACTGAGACATATTTGAACACGTCTCCCGATCACATGGTTGATCATACTCTAGGTCCCACATGCATGTTTTAGCTGAAGGAAGAATACCTTAAACCTGGGTAGTTGAAACCCGTGGAATGGGTACCATGCAATATGACTTCAAAGGGTCTTCATTTGCTCACCGAACCTCTCCAATCCTATCACTGCTGCGTTTATGCCCCTGTACACATGCTTGATTCTCTTTCGGAGACATAGCAATCCATAGGTTTTAAGATACTTACTAGTCAGGTACATTCTTAGGCATATAATATGCGGTGTTGTGTCCATTTCGTTGAGCAAGGAGTAGCTCTTGTCTATTCCATATTTGGCTTAAGGAACTTTATCTGTGCTCATTTCAATCTCTGGTTTTATGCAGCACCCCAACTCACCTTTACCCTTAAGCAAGCATAAGTTGGTTTTCTAAATTTGAGACCCTGTTCTGTTCTGTAATTCAGTTCCTGTGTAGCCAAGTTTACATTCCGTGTATTAGTGATATCTTATGATGTTTCTTTTTCTGTGTGACTTATTTCAGTTAGAATCATCGTACCTGAATCCACTCATTATGCTGCTACGGGCCTGATGACATAGATTTCATTGCTGAGTGATACTGCATTGTACGTAAGTACCACAAGTTCTTTATCCATTTTTCACTTTCTGCGATGTTGAACTTGTACTGTAAACGAGGTTCTTGTAAACAGAGACGTTTCAAACTTTGGGGTGGCTGTGTCTTTTTGATTTTAATTTCCCTAAGCTATAGGACCATAAGTGGAAGTGCCCTAGGCTCTGTTGCTTTGTTTTTTAGATGTTTCAGGAAACACCATACACTTCTCCCGAGTGGTTGTTGGCAATTTACATCCCGCCCATCAGCATAACAAGGCTCCCAGTTCTCCATGGCCTGTCCTGCCTTTCTGGATTTTACACTTTTTTCAGATGGCCCTTTTGACCGGGGGGAAGTGAGACTTCATTGTAGTGCAGATTTGCTTTGCAAGCTTGCTTGGTTGGCCAAAAAGGGCGTATGCGTTTTTTCCTGAATATATTCAGGAAAAAACGCATACGCCCTTTTTGGCCAAGTGCATCATTGTGGACGTTCTGCCTCTTTTCCTATGCTTTCA
This sequence comes from Delphinus delphis, assembly GCF_949987515.2. NCBI lineage: Eukaryota > Metazoa > Chordata > Mammalia > Artiodactyla > Delphinidae > Delphinus > Delphinus delphis. Next base: position 31,547 of record NW_027193174.1, on the reverse strand, counting down.
ATGCAATTCCAGTCTACCTCCTGAAATCGGTTTCCTGCAATTCTGCCCCGCTTTCAAGTCCTCTTGGCAGCCTTACTTCAGTCTATTTTTGGACGATAGCTGTCATTTATAACTCTGCAGGTTTGTGAATTACAGTGCCCCTGAGCTCCTTTCTTCAACTCGCTTTCTTGTGACCTGGCCGCAACACCGCAGGATGTCTTCAGGCCCTAATCTGGTTCCGGAACGGCATGCTGAGCCTTTGGTTATTTCCTCTTCCTGGTGGGAAATGAGAGTTAAATTTGCCCGTCCAGACACCTCCAGCTAGTCTCTCATTGGTTCTCGCTATTCCTGTTCATCTTCCGCAGAAATTGCAAACTGGGCCAAACAGGAGGTTAAAGGCACTGACTTTCCAAGTGGGGAGAGTGTTAGTAAAGCGTCTGGAATGTTGCACCCGAGTACCAGGGGAGGAAAACTGAGACATATTTGAACACGTCTCCCGTTCACATGGTTGATCATACTTGGGTTCCACATGCATGTTTTAGCTGAAGGAAGAATACCTTAAACCTGTGTATTTGAAACCCGTGGAATGGGTACCATGCAATATGACTTCAAAGGGTCTTCATTTGCTCACCGAACCTCTCCAATCCTATCACTGCTGCGTTTATGCCCCTGTACACATGCTTGATTCTCTTTCGGAGACATAGCAATCCATAGGTTTTAAGATACTTACTAGTCAGGTACATTCTTAGGCGTTTAATATGCGGTGTTGAGTCCATTTCGTTGAGCAAGGAGTAGCTCTTGTCTATTCCATATTTGGCTTAAGGAACTTTATCTGTGCTCATTTCAATCTCTGGTTTTATGCAGCACCCCAACTCACCTTTCCCCTTAAGCAAGCATAAGTTGGTTTTCTAAATTTGAGACCCTGTTCTGTTCTGTAATTCAGTTCCTGTGTAGCCAAGTTTCCATTCCGTGTATTACTGATATCTTATGATGTTTCTTTTTCTGTGTGACTTATTTCAGTTAGAATCATCATACCTGAATCCACTCATTGTGCTGCTAAGGTCCTGATGACACAGATTTCATTGCTGAGTGATATTGCTTTGTAAGTAAATACCACAACTTTTTTATCCATTTTTCACTTTCTGCGATGTTGAACTTGTACTGTAAACGAGGTTCTTGTAAACAGAGCCGTTCTAAACTTTGGGGTGGCTGTGTCTTTTTGATTTTAAATTCCCTAAGCTATAGGACCATAAGTGGAAGTGCCCTAGGCTCTGTTGCTTTGTTTTTTAGATGTTTCAGGAAACACCATACACTTCTCCCGAGTGGTTGTTGGCAATTTACATCCCGCCCATCAGCATAACAAGGCTCCCAGTTCTCCATGGCCTGTCCTGCCTTTCTGGATTTTACACTTTTTTCAGATGGCCCTTTTGACCGGGGGGAAGTGAGACTTCATTGTAGTGCAGATTTGCTTTGCAAGCTTGCTTGGTTGGCCAAAAAGGGCGTATGCGTTTTTTCCTGAATATATTCAGGAAAAAACGCATACGCCCTTTTTGGCCAAGTGCATCATTGTGGACGTTCTGCCTCTTTTCCTATGCTTTCAATGCAATTCCAGTCTACCTCCTGAAATCGGTTTCCTGCAATTCTGCCCCGCTTTCAAGTCCTCTTGGCAGCCTTACTTCAGTCTATTTTTGGACGATAGCTGTCATTTATAACTCTGCAGGTTTGTGAATTACAGTGCCCCTGAGCTCCTTTCTTCAACTCGCTTTCTTGTGACCTGGCCGCAACACCGCAGGATGTCTTCAGGCCCTAATCTGGTTCTGGCACGGCACGCTGCGCCTTAGGTTAATTCCTCTTCCTGGTGGGAAATGAGAGTTAAATTTGCCCATCCAGACACCTCCAGCTAGTCTCTCATTGGTTCTCGCTATTCCTGTTCATCTTCCACAGAAATTGCAAACTGGGCCAAACAGGAGGTTAAAGGGACTGACTCTCCAAGTGGGGAGAGTGTTAGTAAAGCGTCTGGAATGTTGCACCTGAGTACCAGGGTACGAAAACTGAGACATATTTGAACACGTCTCCCGATCACATGGTTGATCATACTCTAGGTCCCACATGCATGTTTTAGCTGAAGGAAGAATACCTTAAACCTGGGTAGTTGAAACCCGTGGAATGGGTACCATGCAATATGACTTCAAAGGGTCTTCATTTGCTCACCGAACCTCTCCAATCCTATCACTGCTGCGTTTATGCCCCTGTACACATGCTTGATTCTCTTTCGGAGACATAGCAATCCATAGGTTTTAAGATACTTACTAGTCAGGTACATTCTTAGGCATATAATATGCGGTGTTGTGTCCATTTCGTTGAGCAAGGAGTAGCTCTTGTCTATTCCATATTTGGCTTAAGGAACTTTATCTGTGCTCATTTCAATCTCTGGTTTTATGCAGCACCCCAACTCACCTTTACCCTTAAGCAAGCATAAGTTGGTTTTCTAAATTTGAGACCCTGTTCTGTTCTGTAATTCAGTTCCTGTGTAGCCAAGTTTCCATTCCGTGTATTAGTGATATCTTATGATGTTTCTTTTTCTGTGTGACTTATTTCAGTTAGAATCATCGTACCTGAATCCACTCATTATGCTGCTACGGGCCTGATGACATAGATTTCATTGCTGAGTGATACTGCATTGTACGTAAGTACCACAAGTTCTTTATCCATTTTTCACTTTCTGCGATGTTGAACTTGTACTGTAAACGAGGTTCTTGTAAACAGAGACGTTCCAAACTTTGGGGTGGCTGTGTCTTTTTGATTTTAATTTCCCTAAGCTATAGGACCATAAGTGGAAGTGCCCTAGGCTCTGTTGCTTTGTTTTTTAGATGTTTCAGGAAACACCATACACTTCTCCCGAGTGGTTGTTGGCAATTTACATCCCGCCCATCAGCATAACAAGGCTCCCAGTTCTCCATGGCCTGTCCTGCCTTTCTGGATTTTACACTTTTTTCAGATGGCCCTTTTGACCGGGGGGAAGTGAGACTTCATTGTAGTGCAGATTTCCTTTGCAAGCTTGCTTGGTTGGCCAAAAAGGGCGTATGCGTTTTTTCCTGAATATATTCAGGAAAAAACGCATACGCCCTTTTTGGCCAAGTGCATCATTGTGGACGTTCTGCCTCTTTTCCTATGCTTTCAATGCAATTCCAGTCTACCTCCTGAAATCGGTTTCCTGCAATTCTGCCCCGCTTTCAAGTCCTCTTGGCAGCCTTACTTCAGTCTATTTTTGGACGATAGCTGTCATTTATAACTCTGCAGGTTTGTGAATTACAGTGCCCCTGAGCTCCTTTCTTCAACTCGCTTTCTTGTGACCTGGCCGCAACACCGCAGGATGTCTTCAGGCCCTAATCTGGTTCCGGAACGGCATGCTGAGCCTTTGGTTATTTCCTCTTCCTGGTGGGAAATGAGAGTTAAATTTGCCCGTCCAGACACCTCCAGCTAGTCTCTCATTGGTTCTCGCTATTCCTGTTCATCTTCCGCAGAAATTGCAAACTGGGCCAAACAGGAGGTTAAAGGCACTGACTTTCCAAGTGGGGAGAGTGTTAGTAAAGCGTCTGGAATGTTGCACCCGAGTACCAGGGGAGGAAAACTGAGACATATTTGAACACGTCTCCCGTTCACATGGTTGATCATACTTGGGTTCCACATGCATGTTTTAGCTGAAGGAAGAATACCTTAAACCTGTGTATTTGAAACCCGTGGAATGGGTACCATGCAATATGACTTCAAAGGGTCTTCATTTGCTCACCGAACCTCTCCAATCCTATCACTGCTGCGTTTATGCCCCTGTACACATGCTTGATTCTCTTTCGGAGACATAGCAATCCATAGGTTTTAAGATACTTACTAGTCAGGTACATTCTTAGGCGTTTAATATGCGGTGTTGAGTCCATTTCGTTGAGCAAGGAGTAGCTCTTGTCTATTCCATATTTGGCTTAAGGAACTTTATCTGTGCTCATTTCAATCTCTGGTTTTATGCAGCACCCCAACTCACCTTTCCCCTTAAGCAAGCATAAGTTGGTTTTCTAAATTTGAGACCCTGTTCTGTTCTGTAATTCAGTTCCTGTGTAGCCAAGTTTCCATTCCGTGTATTACTGATATCTTATGATGTTTCTTTTTCTGTGTGACTTATTTCAGTTAGAATCATCATACCTGAATCCACTCATTGTGCTGCTAAGGTCCTGATGACACAGATTTCATTGCTGAGTGATATTGCTTTGTAAGTAAATACCACAACTTTTTTATCCATTTTTCACTTTCTGCGATGTTGAACTTGTACTGTAAACGAGGTTCTTGTAAACAGAGCCGTTCTAAACTTTGGGGTGGCTGTGTCTTTTTGATTTTAAATTCCCTAAGCTATAGGACCATAAGTGGAAGTGCCCTAGGCTCTGTTGCTTTGTTTTTTAGATGTTTCAGGAAACACCATACACTTCTCCCGAGTGTTTGTTGGCAATTTACATCCCGCCCATCAGCATAACAAGGCTCCCAGTTCTCCATGGCCTGTCCTGCCTTTCTGGATTTTACACTTTTTTCAGATGGCCCTTTTGACCGGGGGGAAGTGAGACTTCATTGTAGTGCAGATTTCCTTTGCAAGCTTGCTTGGTTGGCCAAAAAGGGCGTATGCGTTTTTTCCTGAATATATTCAGGAAAAAACGCATACGCCCTTTTTGGCCAAGTGCATCATTGTGGACGTTCTGCCTCTTTTCCTATGCTTTCAGTGCAATTCCAGTCTACCTCCTGAAATTGGTTTCCTGCAATTCTGCCCCGCTTTCAAGTCCTCTTGGCAGCCTTACTTCAGTCTATTTTTGGACGATAGCTGTCATTTATAACTCTGCAGGTTTGTGAATTACAGTGCCCCTGAGCTCCTTTCTTCAACTCGCTTTCTTGTGACCTGGCCGCAACACCGCAGGATGTCTTCAGGCCCTAATCTGGTTCTGGCACGGCACGCTGCGCCTTAGGTTAATTCCTCTTCCTGGTGGGAAATGAGAGTTAAATTTGCCCATCCAGACACCTCCAGCTAGTCTCTCATTGGTTCTCGCTATTCCTGTTCATCTTCCACAGAAATTGCAAACTGGGCCAAACAGGAGGTTAAAGGGACTGACTCTCCAAGTGGGGAGAGTGTTAGTAAAGCGTCTGGAATGTTGCACCCGAGTACCACGGTACGAAAACTGAGACATATTTGAACACGTCTCCCGATCACATGGTTGATCATACTCTAGGTTCCACATGCATGTTTTAGCTGAAGGAAGAATACCTTAAACCTGGGTAGTTGAAACCCGTGGAATGGGTACCATGCAATATGACTTCAAAGGGTCTTCATTTGCTCACCGAACCTCTCCAATCCTATCACTGCTGCGTTTATGCCCCTGTACACATGCTTGATTCTCTTTCGGAGACATAGCAATCCATAGGTTTTAAGATACTTACTAGTCAGGTACATTCTTAGGCATTTAATATGCGGTGTTGAGTCCATTCCGTTGAGCAAGGAGTAGCTCTTGTCTATTCCATATTTGGCTTAAGGAACTTTATCTGTGCTCATTTCAATCTCTGGTTTTATGCAGCACCCCAACTCACCTTTCCCCTTAAGCAAGCATAAGTTGGTTTTCTAAATTTGAGACCCTGTTCTGTTCTGTAATTCAGTTCCTGTGTAGCCAAGTTTCCATTCCGTGTATTACTGATATCTTATGATGTTTCTTTTTCTGTGTGACTTATTTCAGTTAGAATCATCGTACCTGAATCCACTCATTATGCTGCTACGGGCCTGATGACATAGATTTCATTGCTGAGTGATACTGCATTGTACGTAAGTACCACAAGTTCTTTATCCATTTTTCACTTTCTGCGATGTTGAACTTCTACTGTAAACGAGGTTCTTGTAAACAGAGCCGTTCCAAACTTTGGGGTGGCTGTGTCTTTTTGATTTTAATTTCCCTAAGCTATAGGACCATAAGTGGAAGTGCCCTAGGCTCTGTTGCTTTGTTTTTTAGATGTTTCAGGAAACACCATACACTTCTCCCGAGTGTTTGTTGGCAATTTACATCCCGCCCTTCAGCATAACAAGGCTCCCAGTTCTCCATGGCCTGTCCTGCCTTTCTGGATTTTACACTTTTTTCAGATGGCCCTTTTGACCGGGGGGAAGTGAGACTTCATTGTAGTGCAGATTTCCTTTGCAAGCTTGCTTGGTTGGCCAAAAAGGGCGTATGCGTTTTTTCCTGAATATATTCAGGAAAAAACGCATACGCCCTTTTTGGCCAAGTGCATCATTGTGGACGTTCTGCCTCTTTTCCTATGCTTGCAATGCAATTCCAGTCTACCTCCTGAAATCGGTTTCCTGCAATTCTGCCCCGCTTTCAAGTCCTCTTGGCAGCCTTACTTCAGTCTATTTTTGGACGATAGCTGTCATTTATAACTCTGCAGGTTTGTGAATTACAGTGCCCCTGAGCTCCTTTCTTCAACTCGCTTTCTTGTGACCTGGCCGCAACACCGCAGGATGTCTTCAGGCCCTAATCTGGTTCTGGCACGGCACGCTGCGCCTTAGGTTAATTCCTCTTCCTGGTGGGAAATGAGAGTTAAATTTGCCCATCCAGACACCTCCAGCTAGTCTCTCATTGGTTCTCGCTATTCCTGTTCATCTTCCACAGAAATTGCAAACTGGGCCAAACAGGAGGTTAAAGGGACTGACTCTCCAAGTGGGGAGAGTGTTAGTAAAGCGTCTGGAATGTTGCACCCGAGTACCAGGGGAGGAAAACTGAGACATATTTGAACACGTCTCCCGTTCACATGGTTGATCATACTTGGGTTCCACATGCATGTTTTAGCTGAAGGAAGAATACCTTAAACCTGTGTATTTGAAACCCGTGGAATGGGTACCATGCAATATGACTTCAAAGGGTCTTCATTTGCTCACCGAACCTCTCCAATCCTATCACTGCTGCGTTTATGCCCCTGTACACATGCTTGATTCTCTTTCGGAGACATAGCAATCCATAGGTTTTAAGATACTTACTAGTCAGGTACATTCTTAGGCGTTTAATATGCGGTGTTGAGTCCATTTCGTTGAGCAAGGAGTAGCTCTTGTCTATTCCATATTTGGCTTAAGGAACTTTATCTGTGCTCATTTCAATCTCTGGTTTTATGCAGCACCCCAACTCACCTTTCCCCTTAAGCAAGCATAAGTTGGTTTTCTAAATTTGAGACCCTGTTCTGTTCTGTAATTCAGTTCCTGTGTAGCCAAGTTTCCATTCCGTGTATTACTGATATCTTATGATGTTTCTTTTTCTGTGTGACTTATTTCAGTTAGAATCATCATACCTGAATCCACTCATTGTGCTGCTAAGGTCCTGATGACACAGATTTCATTGCTGAGTGATATTGCTTTGTAAGTAAATACCACAACTTTTTTATCCATTTTTCACTTTCTGCGATGTTGAACTTGTACTGTAAACGAGGTTCTTGTAAACAGAGCCGTTCTAAACTTTGGGGTGGCTGTGTCTTTTTTATTTTAAATTCCCTAAGCTATAGGACCATAAGTGGAAGTGCCCTAGGCTCTGTTGCTTTGTTTTTTAGATGTTTCAGGAAACACCATACACTTCTCCCGAGTGGTTGTTGGCAATTTACATCCCGCCCTTCAGCATAACAAGGCTCCCAGTTCTCCATGGCCTGTCCTGCCTTTCTGGATTTTACACTTTTTTCAGATGGCCCTTTTGACCGGGGGGAAGTGAGACTTCATTGTAGTGCAGATTTCCTTTGCAAGCTTGCTTGGTTGGCCAAAAAGGGCGTATGCGTTTTTTCCTGAATATATTCAGGAAAAAACGCATACGCCCTTTTTGGCCAAGTGCATCATTGTGGACGTTCTGCCTCTTTTCCTATGCTTTCAATGCAATTCCAGTCTACCTCCTGAAATCGGTTTCCTGCAATTCTGCCCCGCTTTCAAGTCCTCTTGGCAGCCTTACTTCAGTCTATTTTTGGACGATAGCTGTCATTTATAACTCTGCAGGTTTGTGAATTACAGTGCCCCTGAGCTCCTTTCTTCAACTCGCTTTCTTGTGACCTGGCCGCAACACCGCAGGATGTCTTCAGGCCCTAATCTGGTTCCGGAACGGCATGCTGAGCCTTTGGTTATTTCCTCTTCCTGGTGGGAAATGAGAGTTAAATTTGCCCGTCCAGACACCTCCAGCTAGTCTCTCATTGGTTCTCGCTATTCCTGTTCATCTTCCGCAGAAATTGCAAACTGGGCCAAACAGGAGGTTAAAGGCACTGACTTTCCAAGTGGGGAGAGTGTTAGTAAAGCGTCTGGAATGTTGCACCCGAGTACCAGGGGAGGAAAACTGAGACATATTTGAACACGTCTCCCGTTCACATGGTTGATCATACTTGGGTTCCACATGCATGTTTTAGCTGAAGGAAGAATACCTTAAACCTGTGTATTTGAAACCCGTGGAATGGGTACCATGCAATATGACTTCAAAGGGTCTTCATTTGCTCACCGAACCTCTCCAATCCTATCACTGCTGCGTTTATGCCCCTGTACACATGCTTGATTCTCTTTCGGAGACATAGCAATCCATAGGTTTTAAGATACTTACTAGTCAGGTACATTCTTAGGCGTTTAATATGCGGTGTTGAGTCCATTTCGTTGAGCAAGGAGTAGCTCTTGTCTATTCCATATTTGGCTTAAGGAACTTTATCTGTGCTCATTTCAATCTCTGGTTTTATGCAGCACCCCAACTCACCTTTCCCCTTAAGCAAGCATAAGTTGGTTTTCTAAATTTGAGACCCTGTTCTGTTCTGTAATTCAGTTCCTGTGTAGCCAAGTTTCCATTCCGTGTATTACTGATATCTTATGATGTTTCTTTTTCTGTGTGACTTATTTCAGTTAGAATCATCATACCTGAATCCACTCATTGTGCTGCTAAGGTCCTGATGACACAGATTTCATTGCTGAGTGATATTGCTTTGTAAGTAAATACCACAACTTTTTTATCCATTTTTCACTTTCTGCGATGTTGAACTACTGTAAACGAGGTTCTTGTAAACAGAGCCGTTCTAAACTTTGGGGTGGCTGTGTCTTTTTGATTTTAAATTCCCTAAGCTATAGGACCATAAGTGGAAGTGCCCTAGGCTCTGTTGCTTTGTTTTTTAGATGTTTCAGGAAACACCATACACTTCTCCCGAGTGGTTGTTGGCAATTTACATCCCGCCCTTCAGCATAACAAGGCTCCCAGTTCTCCATGGCTTGTCCTGCCTTTCTGGATTTTACACTTTTTTCAGATGGCCCTTTTGACCGGGGGGAAGTGAGACTTCATTGTAGTGCAGATTTCCTTTGCAAGCTTGCTTGGTTGGCCAAAAAGGGCGTATGCGTTTTTTCCTGAATATATTCAGGAAAAAACGCATACGCCCTTTTTGGCCAAGTGCATCATTGTGGACGTTCTGCCTCTTTTCCTATGCTTTCAATGCAATTCCAGTCTACCTCCTGAAATCGGTTTCCTGCAATTCTGCCCCGCTTTCAAGTCCTCTTGGCAGCCTTACTTCAGTCTATTTTTGGACGATAGCTGTCATTTATAACTCTGCAGGTTTGTGAATTACAGTGCCCCTGAGCTCCTTTCTTCAACTCGCTTTCTTGTGACCTGGCCGCAACACCGCAGGATGTCTTCAGGCCCTAATCTGGTTCTGGCACGGCACGCTGCGCCTTAGGTTAATTCCTCTTCCTGGTGGGAAATGAGAGTTAAATTTGCCCATCCAGACACCTCCAGCTAGTCTCTCATTGGTTCTCGCTATTCCTGTTCATCTTCCACAGAAATTGCAAACTGGGCCAAACAGGAGGTTAAAGGGACTGACTCTCCAAGTGGGGAGAGTGTTAGTAAAGCGTCTGGAATGTTGCACCCGAGTACCAGGGTACGAAAACTGAGACATATTTGAACACGTCTCCCGATCACATGGTTGATCATACTCTAGGTCCCACATGCATGTTTTAGCTGAAGGAAGAATACTTTAAACCTGGGTAGTTGAAACCCGTGGAATGGGTACCATGCAATATGACTTCAAAGGGTCTTCATTTGCTCACCGAACCTCTCCAATCCTATCACTGCTGCGTTTATGCCCCTGTACACATGCTTGATTCTCTTTCGGAGACATAGCAATCCATAGGTTTTAAGATACTTACTAGTCAGGTACATTCTTAGGCATATAATATGCGGTGTTGTGTCCATTTCGTTGAGCAAGGAGTAGCTCTTGTCTATTCCATATTTGGCTTAAGGAACTTTATCTGTGCTCATTTCAATCTCTGGTTTTATGCAGCACCCCAACTCACCTTTACCCTTAAGCAAGCATAAGTTGGTTTTCTAAATTTGAGACCCTGTTCTGTTCTGTAATTCAGTTCCTGTGTAGCCAAGTTTCCATTCCGTGTATTAGTGATATCTTATGATGTTTCTTTTTCTGTGTGACTTATTTCAGTTAGAATCATCGTACCTGAATCCACTCATTATGCTGCTACGGGCCTGATGACATAGATTTCATTGCTGAGTGATACTGCATTGTACGTAAGTACCACAAGTTCTTTATCCATTTTTCACTTTCTGCGATGTTGAACTTGTACTGTAAACGAGGTTCTTGTAAACAGAGACGTTCCAAACTTTGGGGTGGCTGTGTCTTTTTGATTTTAATTTCCCTAAGCTATAGGACCATAAGTGGAAGTGCCCTAGGCTCTGTTGCTTTGTTTTTTAGATGTTTCAGGAAACACCATACACTTCTCCCGAGTGGTTGTTGGCAATTTACATCCCGCCCATCAGCATAACAAGGCTCCCAGTTCTCCATGGCCTGTCCTGCCTTTCTGGATTTTACACTTTTTTCAGATGGCCCTTTTGACCGGGGGGAAGTGAGACTTCATTGTAGTGCAGATTTCCTTTGCAAGCTTGCTTGGTTGGCCAAAAAGGGCGTATGCGTTTTTTCCTGAATATATTCAGGAAAAAACGCATACGCCCTTTTTGGCCAAGTGCATCATTGTGGACGTTCTGCCTCTTTTCCTATGCTTTCAATGCAATTCTAGTCTACCTCCTGAAATCGGTTTCCTGCAATTCTGCCCCGCTTTCAAGTCCTCTTGGCAGCCTTACTTCAGTCTATTTTTGGACGATAGCTGTCATTTATAACTCTGCAGGTTTGTGAATTACAGTGCCCCTGAGCTCCTTTCTTCAACTCGCTTTCTTGTGACCTGGCCGCAACACCGCAGGATGTCTTCAGGCCCTAATCTGGTTCCGGAACGGCATGCTGAGCCTTTGGTTATTTCCTCTTCCTGGTGGGAAATGAGAGTTAAATTTGCCCGTCCAGACACCTCCAGCTAGTCTCTCATTGGTTCTCGCTATTCCTGTTCATCTTCCGCAGAAATTGCAAACTGGGCCAAACAGGAGGTTAAAGGCACTGACTTTCCAAGTGGGGAGAGTGTTAGTAAAGCGTCTGGAATGTTGCACCCGAGTACCAGGGGAGGAAAACTGAGACATATTTGAACACGTCTCCCGTTCACATGGTTGATCATACTTGGGTTCCACATGCATGTTTTAGCTGAAGGAAGAATACCTTAAACCTGTGTATTTGAAACCCGTGGAATGGGTACCATGCAATATGACTTCAAAGGGTCTTCATTTGCTCACCGAACCTCTCCAATCCTATCACTGCTGCGTTTATGCCCCTGTACACATGCTTGATTCTCTTTCGGAGACATAGCAATCCATAGGTTTTAAGATACTTACTAGTCAGGTACATTCTTAGGCGTTTAATATGCGGTGTTGAGTCCATTTCGTTGAGCAAGGAGTAGCTCTTGTCTATTCCATATTTGGCTTAAGGAACTTTATCTGTGCTCATTTCAATCTCTGGTTTTATGCAGCACCCCAACTCACCTTTCCCCTTAAGCAAGCATAAGTTGGTTTTCTAAATTTGAGACCCTGTTCTGTTCTGTAATTCAGTTCCTGTGTAGCCAAGTTTCCATTCCGTGTATTACTGATATCTTATGATGTTTCTTTTTCTGTGTGACTTATTTCAGTTAGAATCATCATACCTGAATCCACTCATTGTGCTGCTAAGGTCCTGATGACACAGATTTCATTGCTGAGTGATATTGCTTTGTAAGTAAATACCACAACTTTTTTATCCATTTTTCACTTTCTGCGATGTTGAACTTGTACTGTAAACGAGGTTCTTGTAAACAGAGCCGTTCTAAACTTTGGGGTGGCTGTGTCTTTTTGATTTTAAATTCCCTAAGCTATAGGACCATAAGTGGAAGTGCCCTAGGCTCTGTTGCTTTGTTTTTTAGATGTTTCAGGAAACACCATACACTTCTCCCGAGTGGTTGTTGGCAATTTACATCCCGCCCATCAGCATAACAAGGCTCCCAGTTCTCCATGGCCTGTCCTGCCTTTCTGGATTTTACACTTTTTTCAGATGGCCCTTTTGACCGGGGGGAAGTGAGACTTCATTGTAGTGCAGATTTCCTTTGCAAGCTTGCTTGGTTGGCCAAAAAGGGCGTATGCGTTTTTTCCTGAATATATTCAGGAAAAAACGCATACGCCCTTTTTGGCCAAGTGCATCATTGTGGACGTTCTGCCTCTTTTCCTATGCTTTCAGTGCAATTCCAGTCTACCTCCTGAAATCGGTTTCCTGCAATTCCTGCCCCGCTTTCAAGTCCTCTTGGCAGCCTTACTTCAGTCTATTTTTGGACGATAGCTGTCATTTATAACTCTGCAGGTTTGTGAATTACAGTGCCCCTGAGCTCCTTTCTTCAACTCGCTTTCTTGTGACCTGGCCGCAACACCGCAGGATGTCTTCAGGCCCTAATCTGGTTCTGGCACGGCACGCTGCGCCTTAGGTTAATTCCTCTTCCTGGTGGGAAATGAGAGTTAAATTTGCCCATCCAGACACCTCCAGCTAGTCTCTCATTGGTTCTCGCTATTCCTGTTCATCTTCCACAGAAATTGCAAACTGGGCCAAACAGGAGGTTAAAGGGACTGACTCTCCAAGTGGGGAGAGTGTTAGTAAAGCGTCTGGAATGTTGCACCCGAGTACCAGGGGAGGAAAACTGAGACATATTTGAACACGTCTCCCGTTCACATGGTTGATCATACTCTAGGTTCCACATGCATGTTTTAGCTGAAGGAAGAATACCTTAAACCTGTGTAGTTGAAACCCGTGGAATGGGTACCATGCAATATGACTTCAAAGGGTCTTCATTTGCTCACCGAACCTCTCCAATCCTATCACTGCTGCGTTTATGCCCCTGTACACATGCTTGATTCTCTTTCGGAGACATAGCAATCCATAGGTTTTAAGATACTTACTAGTCAGGTACATTCTTAGGCGTTTAATATGCGGTGTTGAGTCCATTTCGTTGAGCAAGGAGTAGCTCTTGTCTATTCCATATTTGGCTTAAGGAACTTTATCTGTGCTCATTTCAATCTCTGGTTTTATGCAGCACCCCAACTCACCTTTCCCCTTAAGCAAGCATAAGTTGGTTTTCTAAATTTGAGACCCTGTTCTGTTCTGTAATTCAGTTCCTGTGTAGCCAAGTTTCCATTCCGTGTATTACTGATATCTTATGATGTTTCTTTTTCTGTGTGACTTATTTCAGTTAGAATCATCATACCTGAATCCACTCATTGTGCTGCTAAGGTCCTGATGACACAGATTTCATTGCTGAGTGATATTGCTTTGTAAGTAAATACCACAACTTTTTTATCCATTTTTCACTTTCTGCGATGTTGAACTTGTACTGTAAACGAGGTTCTTGTAAACAGAGCCGTTCTAAACTTTGGGGTGGCTGTGTCTTTTTTATTTTAAATTCCCTAAGCTATAGGACCATAAGTGGAAGTGCCCTAGGCTCTGTTGCTTTGTTTTTTAGATGTTTCAGGAAACACCATACACTTCTCCCGAGTGGTTGTTGGCAATTTACATCCCGCCCTTCAGCATAACAAGGCTCCCAGTTCTCCATGGCCTGTCCTGCCTTTCTGGATTTTACACTTTTTTCAGATGGCCCTTTTGACCGGGGGGAAGTGAGACTTCATTGTAGTGCAGATTTCCTTTGCAAGCTTGCTTGGTTGGCCAAAAAGGGCGTATGCGTTTTTTCCTGAATATATTCAGGAAAAAACGCATACGCCCTTTTTGGCCAAGTGCATCATTGTGGACGTTCTGCCTCTTTTCCTATGCTTTCAATGCAATTCCAGTCTACCTCCTGAAATCGGTTTCCTGCAATTCTGCCCCGCTTTCAAGTCCTCTTGGCAGCCTTACTTCAGTCTATTTTTGGACGATAGCTGTCATTTATAACTCTGCAGGTTTGTGAATTACAGTGCCCCTGAGCTCCTTTCTTCAACTCGCTTTCTTGTGACCTGGCCGCAACACCGCAGGATGTCTTCAGGCCCTAATCTGGTTCCGGAACGGCATGCTGAGCCTTTGGTTATTTCCTCTTCCTGGTGGGAAATGAGAGTTAAATTTGCCCGTCCAGACACCTCCAGCTAGTCTCTCATTGGTTCTCGCTATTCCTGTTCATCTTCCGCAGAAATTGCAAACTGGGCCAAACAGGAGGTTAAAGGCACTGACTTTCCAAGTGGGGAGAGTGTTAGTAAAGCGTCTGGAATGTTGCACCCGAGTACCAGGGGAGGAAAACTGAGACATATTTGAACACGTCTCCCGTTCACATGGTTGATCATACTTGGGTTCCACATGCATGTTTTAGCTGAAGGAAGAATACCTTAAACCTGTGTATTTGAAACCCGTGGAATGGGTACCATGCAATATGACTTCAAAGGGTCTTCATTTGCTCACCGAACCTCTCCAATCCTATCACTGCTGCGTTTATGCCCCTGTACACATGCTTGATTCTCTTTCGGAGACATAGCAATCCATAGGTTTTAAGATACTTACTAGTCAGGTACATTCTTAGGCGTTTAATATGCGGTGTTGAGTCCATTTCGTTGAGCAAGGAGTAGCTCTTGTCTATTCCATATTTGGCTTAAGGAACTTTATCTGTGCTCATTTCAATCTCTGGTTTTATGCAGCACCCCAACTCACCTTTCCCCTTAAGCAAGCATAAGTTGGTTTTCTAAATTTGAGACCCTGTTCTGTTCTGTAATTCAGTTCCTGTGTAGCCAAGTTTCCATTCCGTGTATTACTGATATCTTATGATGTTTCTTTTTCTGTGTGACTTATTTCAGTTAGAATCATCATACCTGAATCCACTCATTGTGCTGCTAAGGTCCTGATGACACAGATTTCATTGCTGAGTGATATTGCTTTGTAAGTAAATACCACAACTTTTTTATCCATTTTTCACTTTCTGCGATGTTGAACTTGTACTGTAAACGAGGTTCTTGTAAACAGAGCCGTTCTAAACTTTGGGGTGGCTGTGTCTTTTTTATTTTAAATTCCCTAAGCTATAGGACCATAAGTGGAAGTGCCCTAGGCTCTGTTGCTTTGTTTTTTAGATGTTTCAGGAAACACCATACACTTCTCCCGAGTGGTTGTTGGCAATTTACATCCCGCCCTTCAGCATAACAAGGCTCCCAGTTCTCCATGGCCTGTCCTGCCTTTCTGGATTTTACACTTTTTTCAGATGGCCCTTTTGACCGGGGGGAAGTGAGACTTCATTGTAGTGCAGATTTCCTTTGCAAGCTTGCTTGGTTGGCCAAAAAGGGCGTATGCGTTTTTTCCTGAATATATTCAGGAAAAAACGCATACGCCCTTTTTGGCCAAGTGCATCATTGTGGACGTTCTGCCTCTTTTCCTATGCTTTCAATGCAATTCCAGTCTACCTCCTGAAATCGGTTTCCTGCAATTCTGCCCCGCTTTCAAGTCCTCTTGGCAGCCTTACTTCAGTCTATTTTTGGACGATAGCTGTCATTTATAACTCTGCAGGTTTGTGAATTACAGTGCCCCTGAGCTCCTTTCTTCAACTCGCTTTCTTTTGAGCTGGCCGCAACACCGCAGGATGGCTTCAGGCCCTAATCTGGTTCCGGCACGGCACGCTGAGCCTTTGGTTATTTCCTCTTCCTGGTGGGAAATGAGAGTTAAATTTGCCCGTCCAGACACCTCCAGCTAGCCTCTCATTGGTTCTCGCTATTCCTGTTCATCTTCCGCAGAAATTGCAAACTGGGACAAACAGGAGGTTAAAGGCGCTGACTTTCCAAGTGGGGAGAGTGTTAGTAAAGCGTCTGGAATGTTGCACCCGAGTACCAGGGGAGGAAAACTGAGACATATTTGAACACGTCTCCCGTTCACATGGTTGATCATACTTGGGTTCCACATGCATGTTTTAGCTGAAGGAAGAATACCTAAAACCTGGGTAGTTGAAACCCGTGGAATGGGTACCATGCAATATGACTTCAAAGGGTCTTCATTTGCTCACCGAACCTCTCCAATCCTATCACTGCTGCGTTTATGCCCCTGTACACATGCTTGATTCTCTTTCGGAGACATAGCAATCCATAGGTTTTAAGATACTTACTAGTCAGGTACATTCTTAGGCATTTAATATGCGGTGTTGAGTCCATTTCGTTGAGCAAGGAGTAGCTCTTGTCTATTCCATATTTGGCTTAAGGAACTTTATCTGTGCTCATTTCAATCTCTGGTTTTATGCAGCACCCCAACTCACCTTTCCCCTTAAGCAAGCATAAGTTGGTTTTCTAAATTTGAGACCCTGTTCTGTTCTGTAATTCAGTTCCTGTGTAGCCAAGTTTACATTCCGTGTATTAGTGATATCTTATGATGTTTCTTTTTCTGTGTGACTTATTTCAGTTAGAATCATCGTACCTGAATCCACTCATTATGCTGCTACGGGCCTGATGACATAGATTTCATTGCTGAGTGATACTGCATTGTACGTAAGTACCACAAGTTCTTTATCCATTTTTCACTTTCTGCGATGTTGAACTTCTACTGTAAACGAGGTTCTTGTAAACAGAGCCGTTCCAAACTTTGGGGTGTCTGTGTCTTTTTGATTTTAATTTCCCTAAGCTATAGGACCATAAGTGGAAGTGCCCTAGGCTCTGTTGCTTTGTTTTTTAGATGTTTCAGGAAACACCATACACTTCTCCCGAGTGGTTGTTGGCAATTTACATCCCGCCCATCAGCATAACAAGGCTCCCAGTTCTCCATGGCCTGTCCTGCCTTTCTGGATTTTACACTTTTTTCAGATGGCCCTTTTGACCGGGGGGAAGTGAGACTTCATTGTAGTGCAGATTTCCTTTGCAAGCTTGCTTGGTTGGCCAAAAAGGGCGTATGCGTTTTTTCCTGAATATATTCAGGAAAAAACGCATACGCCCTTTTTGGCCAAGTGCATCATTGTGGACGTTCTGCCTCTTTTCCTATGCTTTCAATGCAATTCCAGTCTACCTCCTGAAATCGGTTTCCTGCAATTCTGCCCCGCTTTCAAGTCCTCTTGGCAGCCTTACTTCAGTCTATTTTTGGACAATAGCTGTCATTTATAACTCTGCAGGTTTGTGAATTACAGTGCCCCTGAGCTCCTTTCTTCAACTCGCTTTCTTGTGACCTGGCCGCAACACCGCAGGATGTCTTCAGGCCCTAATCTGGTTCTGGCACGGCACGCTGAGCCTTAGGTTAATTCCTCTTCCTGGTGGGAAATGAGAGTTAAATTTGCCCATCCAGACACCTCCAGCTAGTCTCTCATTGGTTCTCGCTATTCCTGTTCATCTTCCACAGAAATTGCAAACTGGGCCAAACAGGAGGTTAAAGGGACTGACTCTCCAAGTGGGGAGAGTGTTAGTAAAGCGTCTGGAATGTTGCACCCGAGTACCAGGGTACGAAAACTGAGACATATTTGAACACGTCTCCCGATCACATGGTTGATCATACTCTAGGTTCCACATGCATGTTTTAGCTGAAGGAAGAATACCTTAAACCTGGGTAGTTGAAACCCGTGGAATGGGTACCATGCAATATGACTTCAAAGGGTCTTCATTTGCTCACCGAACCTCTCCAATCCTATCACTGCTGCGTTTATGCCCCTGTACACATGCTTGATTCTCTTTCGGAGACATAGCAATCCATAGGTTTTAAGATACTTACTAGTCAGGTACATTCTTAGGCGTTTAATATGCGGTGTTGAGTCCATTTCGTTGAGCAAGGAGTAGCTCTTGTCTATTCCATATTTGGCTTAAGGAACTTTATCTGTGCTCATTTCAATCTCTGGTTTTATGCAGCACCCCAACTCACCTTTCCCCTTAAGCAAGCATAAGTTGGTTTTCTAAATTTGAGACCCTGTTCTGTTCTGTAATTCAGTTCCTGTGTAGCCAAGTTTCCATTCCGTGTATTACTGATATCTTATGATGTTTCTTTTTCTGTGTGACTTATTTCAGTTAGAATCATCATACCTGAATCCACTCATTGTGCTGCTAAGGTCCTGATGACACAGATTTCATTGCTGAGTGATATTGCTTTGTAAGTAATTACCACAACTTTTTTATCCATTTTTCACTTTCTGCGATGTTGAACTTGTACTGTAAACGAGGTTCTTGTAAACAGAGCCGTTCCAAACTTTGGGGTGGCTGTGTCTTTTTGATTTTAAATTCCCTAAGCTATAGGACCATAAGTGGAAGTGCCCTAGGCTCTGTTGCTTTGTTTTTTAGATGTTTCAGGAAACACCATACACTTCTCCCGAGTGGTTGTTGGCAATTTACATCCCGCCCATCAGCATAACAAGGCTCCCAGTTCTCCATGGCCTGTCCTGCCTTTCTGGATTTTACACTTTTTTCAGATGGCCCTTTTGACCGGGGGGAAGTGAGACTTCATTGTAGTGCAGATTTCCTTTGCAAGCTTGCTTGGTTGGCCAAAAAGGGCGTATGCGTTTTTTCCTGAATATATTCAGGAAAAAACGCATACGCCCTTTTTGGCCAAGTGCATCATTGTGGACGTTCTGCCTCTTTTCCTATGCTTTCAATGCAATTCCAGTCTACCTCCTGAAATCGGTTTCCTGCAATTCTGCCCCGCTTTCAAGTCCTCTTGGCAGCCTTACTTCAGTCTATTTTTGGACGATAGCTGTCATTTATAACTCTGCAGGTTTGTGAATTACAGTGCCCCTGAGCTCCTTTCTTCAACTCGCTTTCTTGTGACCTGGCCGCAACACCGCAGGATGGCTTCAGGCCCTAATCTGGTTCCGGCACGGCACGCTGAGCCTTTGGTTATTTCCTCTTCCTGGTGGGAAATGAGAGTTAAATTTGCCCCTCCAGACACCTCCAGCTAGCCTCTCATTGGTTCTCGCTATTCCTGTTCATCTTCCACAGAAATTGCAAACTGGGACAAACAGGAGGTTAAAGGCGCTGACTTTCCAAGTGGGGAGAGTGTTAGTAAAGCGTCTGGAATGTTGCACCCGAGTACCAGGGGAGGAAAACTGAGACATATTTGAACACGTCTCCCGTTCACATGGTTGATCATACTTGGGTTCCACATGCATGTTTTAGCTGAAGGAAGAATACCTAAAACCTGGGTAGTTGAAACCCGTGGAATGGGTACCATGCAATATGACTTCAAAGGGTCTTCATTTGCTCACCGAACCTCTCCAATCCTATCACTGCTGCGTTTATGCCCCTGTACACATGCTTGATTCTGTTTCGGAGACATAGCAATCCATAGGTTTTAAGATACTTACAAGTCAGGTACATTCTTAGGCGTTTAATATGCGGTGTTGAGTCCATTTCATTGAGCAAGGAGTAGCTCTTGTCTATTCCATATTTGGCTTAAGGAACTTTATCTGTGCTCATTTCAATCTCTGGTTTTATGCAGCACCCCAACTCACCTTTCCCCTTAAGCAAGCATAAGTTGGTTTTCTAAATTTGAGACCCTGTTCTGTTCTGTAATTCAGTTCCTGTGTAGCCAAGTTTACATTTCGTGTATTACTGATATCTTATGATGTTTCTTTTTCTGTGTGACTTATTTCAGTTAGAATCATCATACCTGAATCCACTCATTGTGCTGCTAAGGGCCTGATGACACAGATTTCATTGCTGAGTGATATTGCTTTGTAAGTAAATACCACAACTTCTTTATCCATTTTTCAATTTCTGCGATGTTGAACTTGTACTGTAAACGAGGTTCTTGTAAACAGAGCCGTTCCAAACTTTGGGGTGGCTGTGTCTTTTTGATTTTAAATTCCCTAAGCTATAGGACCATAAGTGGAAGTGCCCTAGGCTCTGTTGCTTTGTTTTTTAGATGTTTCAGGAAACACCATACACTTCTCCCGAGTGGTTGTTGGCAATTTACATCCCGCCCATCAGCATAACAAGGCTCCCAGTTCTCCATGGCCTGTCCTGCCTTTCTGGATTTTACACTTTTTTCAGATGGCCCTTTTGACCGGGGGGAAGTGAGACTTCATTGTAGTGCAGATTTCCTTTGCAAGCTTGCTTGGTTGGCCAAAAAGGGCGTATGCGTTTTTTCCTGAATATATTCAGGAAAAAACGCATACGCCCTTTTTGGCCAAGTGCATCATTGTGGACGTTCTGCCTCTTTTCCTATGCTTTCAATGCAATTCCAGTCTACCTCCTGAAATCGGTTTCCTGCAATTCTGCCCCGCTTTCAAGTCCTCTTGGCAGCCTTACTTCAGTCTATTTTTGGACGATAGCTGTCATTTATAACTCTGCAGGTTTGTGAATTACAGTGCCCCTGAGCTCCTTTCTTCAACTCGCTTTCTTGTGACCTGGCCGCAACACCGCAGGATGGCTTCAGGCCCTAATCTGGTTCCGGCACGGCACGCTGAGCCTTTGGTTATTTCCTCTTCCTGGTGGGAAATGAGAGTTAAATTTGCCCGTCCAGACACCTCCAGCTAGCCTCTCATTGGTTCTCGCTATTCCTGTTCATCTTCCACAGAAATTGCAAACTGGGACAAACAGGAGGTTAAAGGCGCTGACTTTCCAAGTGGGGAGAGTGTTAGTAAAGCGTCTGGAATGTTGCACCCGAGTACCAGGGGAGGAAAACTGAGACATATTTGAACATGTCTCCCGATCACATGGTTGATCATACTTGGGTTCCACATGCATGTTTTAGCTGAAGGAAGAATACCTTAAACCTGGGTAGTTGAAACCCGTGGAATGGGTACCATGCAATATGACTTCAAAGGGTCTTCATTTGCTCACCGAACCTCTCCAATCCTATCACTGCTGCGTTTATGCCCTTGTACACATGCTTGATTCTCTTTCGGAGACATAGCAATCCATAGGTTTTAAGATACTTACTAGTCAGGTACATTCTTAGGCATTTAATATGCGGTGTTGAGTCCATTTCGTTGAGCAAGGAGTAGCTCTTGTCTATTCCATATTTGGCTTAAGGAACTTTATCTGTGCTCATTTCAATCTCTGGTTTTATGCAGCACCCCAACTCACCTTTACCCTTAAGCAAGCATAAGTTGGTTTTCTAAATTTGAGACCCTGTTCTGTTCTGTAATTCAGTTCCTGTGTAGCCAAGTTTACATTCCGTGTATTAGTGATATCTTATGATGTTTCTTTTTCTGTGTGACTTATTTCAGTTAGAATCATCATACCTGAATCCACTCATTGTGCTGCTAAGGGCCTGATGACACAGATTTCATTGCTGAGTGATATTGCTTTGAAAGTAAATACCACAACTTCTTTATCCATTTTTCAATTTCTGCGATGTTGAACTTGTACTGTAAACGAGGTTCTTGTAAACAGAGCCGTTCCAAACTTTGGGGTGGCTGTGTCTTTTTGATTTTAAATTCCCTAAGCTATAGGACCATAAGTGGAAGTGCCCTAGGCTCTGTTGCTTTGTTTTTTAGATGTTTCAGGAAACACCATACACTTCTCCCGAGTGTTTGTTGGCAATTTACATTCCGCCCTTCAGCATAACAAGGCTCCCAGTTCTCCATGGCCTGTCCTGCCTTTCTGGATTTTACACTTTTTTCAGATGGCCCTTTTGACCGGGGGGAAGTGAGACTTCATTGTAGTGCAGATTTCCTTTGCAAGCTTGCTTGGTTGGCCAAAAAGGGCGTATGCCTTTTTTCCTGAATATATTCAGGAAAAAACGCATACTCCCTTTTTGGCCAAGTGCATCATTGTGGACGTTCTGCCTCTTTTCCTATGCTTTCAATGCAATTCCAGTCT
The DNA here is from genome assembly GCF_949987515.2 of Delphinus delphis. Lineage (NCBI taxonomy): Eukaryota > Metazoa > Chordata > Mammalia > Artiodactyla > Delphinidae > Delphinus > Delphinus delphis. Next base: position 9,423 of record NW_027193174.1, on the reverse strand, counting down.
ACCTCCTGAAATCGGTTTCCTGCAATTCTGCCCCGCTTTCAAGTCCTCTTGGCAGCCTTACTTCAGTCTATTTTTGGACGATAGCTGTTATTTATAACTCTGCAGGTTTGTGAATTACAGTGCCCCTGAGCTCCTTTCTTCAACTCGCTTTCTTGTGACCTGGCCGCAACACCGCAGGATGTCTTCAGGCCCTAATCTGGTTCTGGCACGGCACGCTGAGCCTTTGGTTAATTCCTCTTCCTGGTGGGAAATGAGAGTTAAATTTGCCCATCCAGACACCTCCAGCTAGTCTCTCATTGGTTCTCGCTATTCCTGTTCATCTTCCACAGAAATTGCAAACTGGGCCAAACAGGAGGTTAAAGGGACTGACTCTCCAAGTGGGGAGAGTGTTAGTAAAGCGTCTGGAATGTTTCACCCGAGTACCAGGGTACAAAAACTGAGACATATTTGAACACGTCTCCCGATCACATGGTTGATCATACTCTAGGTTCCACATGCATGTTTTAGCTGAAGGAAGAATACCTTAAACCTGGGTAGTTGAAACCCGTGGAATGGGTACCATGCAACATGACTTCAAAGGGTCTTCATTTGCTCACCGAACCTCTCCAATCCTATCACTGCTGCGTTTATGCCCCTGTACACATGCTTGATTCTCTTTCGGAGACATAGCAATCCATAGGTTTTAAGATACTTACTAGTCAGGTACATTCTTAGGCATTTAATATGCGGTGTTGAGTCCATTTCGTTGAGCAAGGAGTAGCTCTTGTCTATTCCATATTTGGCTTAAGGAACTTTATCTGTGCTCATTTCAATCTCTGGTTTTATGCAGCACCCCAACTCACCTTTCCCCTTAAGCAAGCATAAGTTGGTTTTCTAAATTTGAGACCCTGTTCTGTTCTGTAATTCAGTTCCTGTGTAGCCAAGTTTCCATTCCGTGTATTAGTGATATCTTATGATGTTTCTTTTTCTGTGTGACTTATTTCAGTTAGAATCATCGTACCTGAATCCACTCATTATGCTGCTACGGGCCTGATGACATAGATTTCATTGCTGAGTGATACTGCATTGTACGTAAGTACCACAAGTTCTTTATCCATTTTTCACTTTCTGCGATGTTGAACTTCTACTGTAAACGAGGTTCTTGTAAACAGAGCCGTTCGAAACTTTGGGGTGGCTGTGTCTTTTTGATTTTAAATTCCCTAAGCTATAGGACCATAAGTGGAAGTGCCCTAGGCTCTGTTGCTTTGTTTTTTAGATGTTTCAGGAAACACCATACACTTCTCCCGAGTGTTTGTTGGCAATTTACATCCCGCCCTTCAGCATAACAAGGCTCCCAGTTCTCCATGGCCTGTCCTGCCTTTCTGGATTTTACACTTTTTTCAGATGGCCCTTTTGACCGGGGGGAAGTGAGACTTCATTGTAGTGCAGATTTCCTTTGCAAGCTTGCTTGGTTGGCCAAAAAGGGCGTATGCGTTTTTTCCTGAATATATTCAGGAAAAAACGCATACGCCCTTTTTGGCCAAGTGCATCATTGTGGACGTTCTGCCTCTTTTCCTATGCTTTCAATGCAATTCCAGTCTACCTCCTGAAATCGGTTTCCTGCAATTCTGCCCCGCTTTCAAGTCCTCTTGGCAGCCTTACTTCAGTCCATTTTTGGACGATAGCTGTCATTTATAACTCTGCAGGTTTGTGAATTACAGTGCCCCTGAGCTCCTTTCTTCAACTCGCTTTCTTTTGAGCTGGCCGCAACACCGCAGGATGGCTTCAGGCCCTAATCTGGTTCCGGCACGGCACGCTGAGCCTTTGGTTATTTCCTCTTCCTGGTGGGAAATGAGAGTTAAATTTGCCCGTCCAGACACCTCCAGCTAGTCTCTCATTGGTTCTCGCTATTCCTGTTCATCTTCCGCAGAAATTGCAAACTGGGCCAAACAGGAGGTTAAAGGCGCTGACTTTCCAAGTGGGGAGAGTGTTAGTAAAGCGTCTGGAATGTTGCACCCGAGTACCAGGGGAGGAAAACTGAGACATATTTGAACACGTCTCCCGTTCACATGGTTGATCATACTTGGGTTCCACATGCATGTTTTAGCTGAAGGAAGAATACCTAAAACCTGGGTAGTTGAAACCCGTGGAATGGGTACCATGCAATATGACTTCAAAGGGTCTTCATTTGCTCACCGAACCTCTCCAATCCTATCACTGCTGCGTTTATGCCCCTGTACACATGCTTGATTCTCTTTCGGAGACATAGCAATCCATAGGTTTTAAGATACTTACTAGTCAGGTACATTCTTAGGCATTTAATATGCGGTGTTGAGTCCATTTCGTTGAGCAAGGAGTAGCTCTTGTCTATTCCATATTTGGCTTAAGGAACTTTATCTGTGCTCATTTCAATCTCTGGTTTTATGCAGCACCCCAACTCACCTTTCCCCTTAAGCAAGCATAAGTTGGTTTTCTAAATTTGAGACCCTGTTCTGTTCTGTAATTCAGTTCCTGTGTAGCCAAGTTTCCATTCCGTGTATTAGTGATATCTTATGATGTTTCTTTTTCTGTGTGACTTATTTCAGTTAGAATCATCGTACCTGAATCCACTCATTATGCTGCTACGGGCCTGATGACATAGATTTCATTGCTGAGTGATACTGCATTGTACGTAAGTACCACAAGTTCTTTATCCATTTTTCACTTTCTGCGATGTTGAACTTCTACTGTAAATGAGGTTCTTGTAAACAGAGCCGTTCGAAACTTTGGGGTGGCTGTGTCTTTTTGATTTTAAATTCCCTAAGCTATAGGACCATAAGTGGAAGTGCCCTAGGCTCTGTTGCTTTGTTTTTTAGATGTTTCAGGAAACACCATACACTTCTCCCGAGTGTTTGTTGGCAATTTACATCCCGCCCTTCAGCATAACAAGGCTCCCAGTTCTCCATGGCCTGTCCTGCCTTTCTGGATTTTACACTTTTTTCAGATGGCCCTTTTGACCGGGGGGAAGTGAGACTTCATTGTAGTGCAGATTTCCTTTGCAAGCTTGCTTGGTTGGCCAAAAAGGGCGTATGCGTTTTTTCCTGAATATATTCAGGAAAAAACGCATACGCCCTTTTTGGCCAAGTGCATCATTGTGGACGTTCTGCCTCTTTTCCTATGCTTTCAATGCAATTCCAGTCTACCTCCTGAAATCGGTTTCCTGCAATTCTGCCCCGCTTTCAAGTCCTCTTGGCAGCCTTACTTCAGTCTATTTTTGGACGATAGCTGTCATTTATAACTCTGCAGGTTTGTGAATTACAGTGCCCCTGAGCTCCTTTCTTCAACTCGCTTTCTTTTGAGCTGGCCGCAACACCGCAGGATGGCTTCAGGCCCTAATCTGGTTCCGGCACGGCACGCTGAGCCTTTGGTTATTTCCTCTTCCTGGTGGGAAATGAGAGTTAAATTTGCCCGTCCAGACACCTCCAGCTAGCCTCTCATTGGTTCTCGCTATTCCTGTTCATCTTCCGCAGAAATTGCAAACTGGGACAAACAGGAGGTTAAAGGCGCTGACTTTCCAAGTGGGGAGAGTGTTAGTAAAGCGTCTGGAATGTTGCACCCGAGTACCAGGGGAGGAAAACTGAGACATATTTGAACACGTCTCCCGTTCACATGGTTGATCATACTTGGGTTCCACATGCATGTTTTAGCTGAAGGAAGAATACCTAAAACCTGGGTAGTTGAAACCCGTGGAATGGGTACCATGCAATATGACTTCAAAGGGTCTTCATTTGCTCACCGAACCTCTCCAATCCTATCACTGCTGCGTTTATGCCCCTGTACACATGCTTGATTCTCTTTCGGAGACATAGCAATCCATAGGTTTTAAGATACTTACTAGTCAGGTACATTCTTAGGCATTTAATATGCGGTGTTGAGTCCATTTCGTTGAGCAAGGAGTAGCTCTTGTCTATTCCATATTTGGCTTAAGGAACTTTATCTGTGCTCATTTCAATCTCTGGTTTTATGCAGCACCCCAACTCACCTTTCCCCTTAAGCAAGCATAAGTTGGTTTTCTAAATTTGAGACCCTGTTCTGTTCTGTAATTCAGTTCCTGTGTAGCCAAGTTTACATTCCGTGTATTAGTGATATCTTATGATGTTTCTTTTTCTGTGTGACTTATTTCAGTTAGAATCATCGTACCTGAATCCACTCATTATGCTGCTACGGGCCTGATGACATAGATTTCATTGCTGAGTGATACTGCATTGTACGTAAGTACCACAAGTTCTTTATCCATTTTTCACTTTCTGCGATGTTGAACTTGTACTGTAAACGAGGTTCTTGTAAACAGAGCCGTTCGAAACTTTGGGGTGGCTGTGTCTTTTTGATTTTAAATTCCCTAAGCTATAGGACCATAAGTGGAAGTGCCCTAGGCTCTGTTGCTTTGTTTTTTAGATGTTTCAGGAAACACCATACACTTCTCCCGAGTGGTTGTTGGCAATTTACATCCCGCCCATCAGCATAACAAGGCTCCCAGTTCTCCATGGCCTGTCCTGCCTTTCTGGATTTTACACTTTTTTCAGATGGCCCTTTTGACCGGGGGGAAGTGAGACTTCATTGTAGTGCAGATTTCCTTTGCAAGCTTGCTTGGTTGGCCAAAAAGGGCGTATGCGTTTTTTCCTGAATATATTCAGGAAAAAACGCATACGCCCTTTTTGGCCAAGTGCATCATTGTGGACGTTCTGCCTCTTTTCCTATGCTTTCAATGCAATTCCAGTCTACCTCCTGAAATCGGATTCCTGCAATTCTGCCCCGCTTTCAAGTCCTCTTGGCAGCCTTACTTCAGTCTATTTTTGGACGATAGCTGTCATTTATAACTCTGCAGGTTTGTGAATTTCAGTGCCCCTGAGCTCCTTTCTTCAACTCGCTTTCTTTTGAGCTGGCCGCAACACCGCAGGATGTCTTCAGGCCCTAATCTGGTTCCGGCATGGCACGCTGAGCCTTTGGTTAATTCCTCTTCCTGGTGGGAAATGAGAGTTAAATTTGCCCGTCCAGACACCTCCAGCTAGCCTCTCATTGGTTCTCGCTATTCCTGTTCATCTTCCGCAGAAATTGCAAACTGGGCCAAACAGGAGGTTAAAGGCGCTGACTTTCCAAGTGGGGAGAGTGTTAGTAAAGCGTCTGGAATGTTGCACCCGAGTACCAGGGGAGGAAAACTGAGACATATTTGAACACGTCTCCCGATCACATGGTTGATCATACTTGGGTTCCACATGCATGTTTTAGCTGAAGGAAGAATACCTAAAACCTGGGTAGTTGAAACCCGTGGAATGGGTACCATGCAATATGACTTCAAAGGGTCTTCATTTGCTCACCGAACCTCTCCAATCCTATCACTGCTGCGTTTATGCCCCTGTACACATGCTTGATTCTGTTTCGGAGACATAGCAATCCATAGGTTTTAAGATACTTACTAGTCAGGTACATTCTTAGGCATTTAATATGCGGTGTTGAGTCCATTTCGTTGAGCAAGGAGTAGCTCTTGTCTATTCCATATTTGGCTTAAGGAACTTTATCTGTGCTCATTTCAATCTCTGGTTTTATGCAGCACCCCAACTCACCTTTACCCTTAAGCAAGCATAAGTTGGTTTTCTAAATCTGAGACCCTGTTCTGTTCTGTAATTCAGTTCCTGTGTAGCCAAGTTTACATTCCGTGTATTAGTGATACCTTATGATGTTTCTTTTTCTGTGTGACTTATTTCAGTTAGAATCATCATACCTGAATCCACTCATTGTGTTGCTAAGGGCCTGATGACACAGATTTCATTGCTGAGTGATATTGCTTTGTAAGTAAATACCACAACTTCTTTATCCATTTTTCAATTTCTGCGATGTTGAACTTGTACTGTAAACGAGGTTCTTGTAAACAGAGCCGTTCCAAACTTTGGGGTGGCTGTGTCTTTTTGATTTTAAATTCCCTAAGCTATAGGACCATAAGTGGAAGTGCCCTAGGCTCTGTTGCTTTGTTTTTTAGATGTTTCAGGAAACACCATACACTTCTCCCGAGTGGTTGTTGGCAATTTACATCCCGCCCATCAGCATAACAAGGCTCCCAGTTCTCCATGGCCTGTCCTGCCTTTCTGGATTTTACACTTTTTTCAGATGGCCCTTTTGACCGGGGGGAAGTGAGACTTCATTGTAGTGCAGATTTCCTTTGCAAGCTTGCTTGGTTGGCCAAAAAGGGCGTATGCGTTTTTTCCTGAATATATTCAGGAAAAAACGCATACGCCCTTTTTGGCCAAGTGCATCATTGTGGACGTTCTGCCTCTTTTCCTATGCTTTCAATGCAATTCCAGTCTACCTCCTGAAATCGGTTTCCTGCAATTCTGCCCCGCTTTCAAGTCCTCTTGGCAGCCTTACTTCAGTCCATTTTTGGACGATAGCTGTCATTTATAACTCTGCAGGTTTGTGAATTACAGTGCCCCTGAGCTCCTTTCTTCAACTCGCTTTCTTTTGAGCTGGCCGCAACACCGCAGGATGGCTTCAGGCCCTAATCTGGTTCCGGCACGGCACGCTGAGCCTTTGGTTATTTCCTCTTCCTGGTGGGAAATGAGAGTTAAATTTGCCCGTCCAGACACCTCCAGCTAGTCTCTCATTGGTTCTCGCTATTCCTGTTCATCTTCCGCAGAAATTGCAAACTGGGACAAACAGGAGGTTAAAGGCGCTGACTTTCCAAGTGGGGAGAGTGTTAGTAAAGCGTCTGGAATGTTGCACCCGAGTACCAGGGGAGGAAAACTGAGACATATTTGAACACGTCTCCCGTTCACATGGTTGATCATACTTGGGTTCCACATGCATGTTTTAGCTGAAGGAAGAATACCTAAAACCTGGGTAGTTGAAACCCGTGGAATGGGTACCATGCAATATGACTTCAAAGGGTCTTCATTTGCTCACCGAACCTCTCCAATCCTATCACTGCTGCGTTTATGCCCCTGTACACATGCTTGATTCTCTTTCGGAGACATAGCAATCCATAGGTTTTAAGATACTTACTAGTCAGGTACATTCTTAGGCATTTAATATGCGGTGTTGAGTCCATTTCGTTGAGCAAGGAGTAGCTCTTGTCTATTCCATATTTGGCTTAAGGAACTTTATCTGTGCTCATTTCAATCTCTGGTTTTATGCAGCACCCCAACTCACCTTTCCCCTTAAGCAAGCATAAGTTGGTTTTCTAAATTTGAGACCCTGTTCTGTTCTGTAATTCAGTTCCTGTGTAGCCAAGTTTACATTCCGTGTATTAGTGATATCTTATGATGTTTCTTTTTCTGTGTGACTTATTTCAGTTAGAATCATCGTACCTGAATCCACTCATTATGCTGCTACGGGCCTGATGACATAGATTTCATTGCTGAGTGATACTGCATTGTACGTAAGTACCACAAGTTCTTTATCCATTTTTCACTTTCTGCGATGTTGAACTTCTACTGTAAATGAGGTTCTTGTAAACAGAGCCGTTCGAAACTTTGGGGTGGCTGTGTCTTTTTGATTTTAAATTCCCTAAGCTATAGGACCATAAGTGGAAGTGCCCTAGGCTCTGTTGCTTTGTTTTTTAGATGTTTCAGGAAACACCATACACTTCTCCCGAGTGTTTGTTGGCAATTTACATCCCGCCCTTCAGCATAACAAGGCTCCCAGTTCTCCATGGCCTGTCCTGCCTTTCTGGATTTTACACTTTTTTCAGATGGCCCTTTTGACCGGGGGGAAGTGAGACTTCATTGTAGTGCAGATTTCCTTTGCAAGCTTGCTTGGTTGGCCAAAAAGGGCGTATGCGTTTTTTCCTGAATATATTCAGGAAAAAACGCATACGCCCTTTTTGGCCAAGTGCATCATTGTGGACGTTCTGCCTCTTTTCCTATGCTTTCAATGCAATTCCAGTCTACCTCCTGAAATCGGTTTCCTGCAATTCTGCCCCGCTTTCAAGTCCTCTTGGCAGCCTTACTTCAGTCTATTTTTGGACGATAGCTGTCATTTATAACTCTGCAGGTTTGTGAATTACAGTGCCCCTGAGCTCCTTTCTTCAACTCGCTTTCTTTTGAGCTGGCCGCAACACCGCAGGATGGCTTCAGGCCCTAATCTGGTTCCGGCACGGCACGCTGAGCCTTTGGTTATTTCCTCTTCCTGGTGGGAAATGAGAGTTAAATTTGCCCGTCCAGACACCTCCAGCTAGCCTCTCATTGGTTCTCGCTATTCCTGTTCATCTTCCGCAGAAATTGCAAACTGGGACAAACAGGAGGTTAAAGGCGCTGACTTTCCAAGTGGGGAGAGTGTTAGTAAAGCGTCTGGAATGTTGCACCCGAGTACCAGGGTACGAAAACTGAGACATATTTGAACACGTCTCCCGTTCACATGGTTGATCATACTTGGGTTCCACATGCATGTTTTAGCTGAAGGAAGAATACCTAAAACCTGGGTAGTTGAAACCCGTGGAATGGGTACCATGCAATATGACTTCAAAGGGTCTTCATTTGCTCACCGAACCTCTCCAATCCTATCACTGCTGCGTTTATGCCCCTGTACACATGCTTGATTCTCTTTCGGAGACATAGCAATCCATAGGTTTTAAGATACTTACTAGTCAGGTACATTCTTAGGCATTTAATATGCGGTGTTGAGTCCATTTCGTTGAGCAAGGAGTAGCTCTTGTCTATTCCATATTTGGCTTAAGGAACTTTATCTGTGCTCATTTCAATCTCTGGTTTTATGCAGCACCCCAACTCACCTTTCCCCTTAAGCAAGCATAAGTTGGTTTTCTAAATTTGAGACCCTGTTCTGTTCTGTAATTCAGTTCCTGTGTAGCCAAGTTTACATTCCGTGTATTAGTGATATCTTATGATGTTTCTTTTTCTGTGTGACTTATTTCAGTTAGAATCATCGTACCTGAATCCACTCATTATGCTGCTACGGGCCTGATGACATAGATTTCATTGCTGAGTGATACTGCATTGTACGTAAGTACCACAAGTTCTTTATCCATTTTTCACTTTCTGCGATGTTGAACTTGTACTGTAAACGAGGTTCTTGTAAACAGAGCCGTTCGAAACTTTGGGGTGGCTGTGTCTTTTTGATTTTAAATTCCCTAAGCTATAGGACCATAAGTGGAAGTGCCCTAGGCTCTGTTGCTTTGTTTTTTAGATGTTTCAGGAAACACCATACACTTCTCCCGAGTGGTTGTTGGCAATTTACATCCCGCCCATCAGCATAACAAGGCTCCCAGTTCTCCATGGCCTGTCCTGCCTTTCTGGATTTTACACTTTTTTCAGATGGCCCTTTTGACCGGGGGGAAGTGAGACTTCATTGTAGTGCAGATTTCCTTTGCAAGCTTGCTTGGTTGGCCAAAAAGGGCGTATGCGTTTTTTCCTGAATATATTCAGGAAAAAACGCATACGCCCTTTTTGGCCAAGTGCA
>NW_027193173.1:0-47135 GCF_949987515.2 Delphinus delphis | reverse complement strand
GAAACCGATTTCAGGAGGTAGACTGGAATTGCATTGAAAACATATGAAGAGAGTCAGAAACTCGACAATGATGCACTTGGCCAAAAAGGGCGTATGCGTTTTTTCCTGAATATATTCAGGAAAAAACGCATACGCCCTTTTTGGCCAACCAAGCAAGCTTGCAAAGGAAATCTGCACTACAATGAAGTCTCACTTCCACCTGGTCAAAAGGGCCATCTGAAAAAAGTGTAGAATCCATAAAGGCACGACAGGCCATGGAGAACTGGGAGCCTTCTTATGCTGATGGGCGGGATGTAAATTGCCAACAGCCACTCTGGAGAAGTGTACGGTGTTTCCTGAAACATCTAAAAAACAAAGCAACAGAGCCTAGGGCACTTCCACTTATGGTCCTATAGCTTAGGGAAATTAAAATCAAAAAGACACAGCCACCCCAAAGTTTGGGACGCCTCTGTTTACAAGAACCTCGTTTACGGTACAAGTTCAATATCGCAGAAAGTGAAAAATGGATAAAGAAGTTGTGGTACTTACGTACAATGCAATATCACTCAGCAATGAAATCTATGTCATCAGGCCCGTAGCAGCATAATGAGTGGATTCCGGTATGATGATTCGAACTGAAATAAGTCACACAGTAAAGAAACATCATAAGGTATCACTAATACACAGAATGAGAACGTGGCTACACATGAACTGAATTACAAAACAGAACAGTGTCTCAAGTTTAGAAAACCAACTTACGCTTGCTTAACGGGGAAGGTGAGTTGGGGTGCTGCATAAAACCAGAGATTGAAATGAGCACAGATAAAGTTCCTTAAGCCAAATATGGAATAGACAAGAGCTACTCCTTGCTCAACGAAATGGACTCAACACCCCATATTAAACGCCTAAGAATGTACCTGACTAGTAAGTATCTTAAAACCTATGGATTGCTATGTCTCCAAAAGAGAATCAAGCGTGTGTACAGGGGCATAAATGCAGCAGTGATAGGATTGGAGAGGTTCGGTGAGCAAATGAAGACCCTTTGAAGTCATATTGCATGGTACCCATTCCACGGGTTTCAACTACCCAGGTTTAAGGTATTCTTCCTTCAGCTAAAACATGCATGTGGAACCTAGAGTATGATCAACCATGTGATCGGGAGACGTGTTCAAATATGTCTCAGTTTTCGTACCCTGGTACTCGGGTGCAACATTCCAGACGCTTTACTAACACTCTCCCGACCTGGAGAGTCAGTCCCTTTAACCTCCTGTTTGGCCCAGTTTGCAATTTCTGCGGAAGATGAACAGGAATAGCGAGAACCAATGAGAGACTAGCTGGACGTGTCTGAACGGGCAAATTTAACTCTCATTTCCCACCAGGAAGAGGAATTAACCAAAGGCTCAGCGTGCCGTGCCGGAACCAGATTAGGGCCTGAAGCCATCCTGCGGTGTTGCGGCCAGCTCAGAAGAAAGCAAGTTGAAGAAAGGAGCTCAGGGGCACTGTAATTCACAAACCTGCAGAGTTATAAATGACAGCTATCGTCCAAAAATAGACTGAAGTAAGGCTGCCAAGAGGACTTGAAAGCGGGGCAGAATTGCAGGAATCCTATTTCAGGAGGTAGACTGGAATTGCATTGAAAGCATAGGAAAAGAGGCAGAGCGTCCACAATGATGCACTTGGCCAAAAAGGGCGTATGCGTTTTTTCCTGAATATATTCAGGAAAAAACGCATACGCCCTTTTTGGCCAACCAAGCAAGCTTGCAAAGGAAATCTGCACTACAATGAAGTCTCACTTCCCCCGGGTCAAAAGGGCCATCTGAAAAAACTGTAAAATCCAGAAAGGCAGGACAGGCCATGGAGAACTGGGAGCCTTGTTATGCTGATGGGCGGGATGTAAATTGCCAACAGACACTTGGGGAAGTGTATGCTGTTTCCTGAAACATCTAAAAAACAAAGCAACAGAGCCTAGGGCACTTCCACTTATGGTCCTATAGCTTAGGGAAATTAAAATCAAAAAGACACAGTCACCCCAAAGTTTGGAACGGCTCTGTTTACAAGAACCTCGTTTACAGTACAAGTTCAACATCGCAGAAAGTGAAAAATGGATAAAGAAGTTGTGGTATTCACTTACAAAGCAATATCACTCAGCAATGAAATCTATGTCATCAGGCCCTTAGCAGCACAATGAGTGGATTCAGGTATGATGATTCTAACTGAAATAAGTCACACAGAAAAAGAAACATCATAAGATATCAGTAATACACGGAATGTAAACTTGGCTACACAGGAACTGAATTACAGAACAGAACAGGGTCTCAAATTTAGAAAACCAACGTGTGCTTGCTTAAGGGTAAAGGTGAGTTGGGGTGCTGCATAAAACCAGAGATTGAAATGAGCACAGATAAAGTTGCTTAAGTCAAATATGGAATAGACAAGAGCTACTCCTTGCTCAACGAAATGGACTCAACACCGCATATTAAACGCCTAAGAATGTACCTGACTAGTAAGTATCTTAAAACCTATGGATCGCTATGTCTCCGAAAGAGAATCAAGCATGTGTACAGGGGCATAAACGCAGCAGTGATAGGATTGGAGAGGTTCGGTGAGCAAATGAAGACCCTTTGAAGTCATATTGCATGGTACCCATTCCACGGGTCTTAACTCTCCAGGTTTAAGGTATTCTTCCTTCAGATAAAACATGCATGTGGAACCCAAGTATGATCAACCATGTGAACGGGAGACGTGTTCAAATATGTCTCAGTTTTCGTACCCTGGTACTCGGGTGCAACAATCCAGACACTTTACTAACACTCTCCCGACTTGGAGAGTCAGTCCCTTTAACCTCCTGTTTGGCCCAGTTTGCAATTTCTGCGGAAGATGAACAGGAATAGCGAGAACCAATGAGAGGCTAGCTGGAGGTGTCTGGATGGGCAAATTTAACTCTCATTTCCCACCAGGAAGAGGAATTAACCAAAGGCTCAGCGTGCCGTGCCGGAACCAGATTAGGGCCGGAAGCCATCCTGTGGTGTTGCGGCCAGGTCACAAGAAAGCAAGTTGAAGAAAGGAGCTCAGGGGCACTGTAATTCACAAACCTGCAGAGTTATAAATGACAGCTATCGTCCAAAAATAGCCTGAAGTAAGGCTGCCAAGAGGACTTGAAAGCGGGGCAGAATTGCAGGAAACCAATTTCAGGAGGTAGACTGGAATTGCATTGAAAGCATAGGAAAAGAGGCAGAACGTCCACAATGATGCACTTGGCCAAAAAGGGCGTATGCGTTTTTTCCTGAATATATTCAGGAAAAAACGCATACGCCCTTTTTGGCCAACCCAGAAAGCTTGCAAAGGAAATCTGCACTACAATGAAGTCTCACTTCCCCCCGGTCAAAAGGGCCATCTGAAAAAAGTGTAAAATCCAGAAGGACAGGACAGGCCATGGAGAACTGGGAGCCTTGTTATGCTGATGGGCGGGATGTAAATTGCCAACAGACACTCGGGAGAAGTGTATGGTGTTTCCTGAAACATCTAAAAAACAAAGCAACAGAGCCTAGGGCACTTCCACTTATGGTCCTATAGCTTAGGGAAATTAAAATCAAAAAGACACAGCCACCCCAAAGTTTGGAAAGGCTCTGTTTACAAGAACCTCGTTTACAGTACAAGTTCAACATCGCAGAAAGTGAAAAATGGATAAAGAACTTGTGGTATTTACTTACAAAGCAATATCAATCAGCAATGAAATCTGTGTCATCAGGCCCTTAGCAGCACAATGAGTGGATTCAGGTATGATGATTCTAACTGAAATAAGTCACACAGAAAAAGAAACATCATAAGATATCACTAATACACGGAATGTAAACTTGGCTACACAGGAACTGAATTACAGAACAGAACAGGGTCTCAAATTTAGAAAACCAACTTATTCTTGCTTAAGGGTAAAGGTGAGTTTGGGTGCTGCATAAAACCAGAGATTAAAATGAGCACAGATAAAGTTCCTTAAGCCAAATATGGAAAAGACAAGAGCTACACCTTGCTCAATGAAATGGACTCAACACCCCATATTAAACGCCTAAGAATGTACCTGACTAGTAAGTATCTTAAAACCTATGGATTGTTATGTCTCCGAAAGAGAATCAAGCATGTGTACAGGGGCATAAACGCAGCAGTGATAGGATTGGAGAGGTTCGGTGAGCAAATGAAGACCCTTTGAAGTCATATTACATGGTACCCATTCCACGGGTCTTAAATCTCCAGGTTTAAGGTATTCTTCCTTCAGCTAAAACATGCATGTGGAACCCAAGTATGATCAACCATGTGAACGGGAGACGTGTTCAAATATGTCTCAGTTTTCCTCCCCTGGTACTCGGGTGCAACATTCCAGACGCTTTACTAACACTCTCCCCACTTGGAGAGTCAGCGCCTTTAACCTCCTGTTTGGCCCAGTTTGCACTTTCTGCGGAAGATGAACAGGAATAGCGAGAACCAATGAGAGGCTAGCTGGAGGTGTCTGGACGGGCAAATTTAACTCTCATTTTCCACCATGAAGAGGAATTAACCAAAGGCTCAGCGTGTCCTGCCGGAACCAGATTAGGGCCTGAAGCCATCCTGTGGTGTTGCGGCCAGGTCACAAGAAAGCAAGTTGAAGAAAGGAGCTCAGGGGCACTGTAATTCACAAACCTGCAGAGTTATAAATGACAGCTATCGTCCAAAAATAGACTGAAGTAAGGCTGCCAAGAGGACTTGAAAGCGGGGCAGAATTGCAGGAAACCGATTTCAGGAGGTAGACTGGAATTGCATTGAAAGCATAGGAAAAGAGGCAGAACGTCCACAATGATGCACTTTGTCAAAAAGGGCGTATGCGTTTTTTCCTGAATATATTCAGGAAAAAACGCATACGCCCTTTTTGGCCAACCAAGCAAGCTTGCAAAGGAAATCTGCACTACAATGAAGTCTCACTTCCCCCCGGTCAAAAGGGCCATCTGAAAAAAGTGTAAAATCCAGAAAGGAAGGACAGGCCATGGAGAACTGGGAGCCTTGTTATGCTGAAGGGCGGGATGTAAATTGCCAACAGACACTCGGGAGAAGTGTATGGTGTTTCCTGAAACATCTAAAAAACAAAGCAACAGAGCCTAGGGCACTTCCACTTATGGTCCTATAGCTTAGGGAAATTAAAATCAAAAAGACACAGCCACCCCAAAGTTTGGAACGGCTCTGTTTACAAGAACCTCGTTTACAGTACAAGTTCAACATCGCAGAAAGTGAAAAATGGATAAAGAAGTTGTGGTATTTACTTACAAAGCAATATCACTCAGCAATGAAATCTGTGTCATCAGGCCCTTAGCAGCACAATGAGTGGATTCAGGTATGATGATTCTAACTGAAATAAGTCACACAGAAAAAGAAACATCATAAGATATCAGTAATACACGGAATGTAAACTTGGCTACACAGGAACTGAATTACAGAACAGAACAGGGTCTCAAATTTAGAAAACCAACTTATGCTTGCTTAATGGTAAAGGTCAGTTGGGGTGCTGCATAAAACCAGAGATTGAAATGAGCACAGATAAAGTTCCTTAAGCCAAATATGGAATAGACAAGAGCTACTCCTTGCTCAACGAAATGGACTCAACACCGCATATTAAACCCCTAAGAATGTACCTGACTAGTAAGTATCTTAAAACCTATGGATTGCTATGTCTCCGAAAGAGAATCAAGCATGTGCACAGGGGCATAAACGCAGCAGTGATAGGATTGGAGAGGTTCGGTGAGCAAATGAAGACCCTTTGAAGTCATATTGCATGGTACCCATTCCACGGGTTTCAACTACCCAGGTTTTAGGTATTCTTCCTTCAGCTAAAACATGCATGTGGAACCCAGAGTATGATCAACCATGTGAACGGGAGACGTGTTCAAATATGTCTCAGTTTTCCTCCCCTGGTACTCGGGTGCAACATTCCAGACGCTTTACTAACACTCTCCCCACTTGGAGAGTCAGCGCCTTTAACCTCCTGTTTGGCCCAGTTTGCAATTTCTGCGGAAGATGAACAGGAATAGCGAGAATCAATGAGAGGCTAGCTGGAGGTGTCTGGACGGGCAAATTTAACTCTCATTTCCCACCAGGAAGAGGAATTAACCAAAGGCTCAGCGTGCCGTGCCGGAACCAGATTTGGGCCTGAAGCCATCCTGCGGTGTTGCGGCCAGCTCAAAAGAAAGCGAGTTGAAGAAAGGAGCTCAGGGGCACTGTAATTCACAAACCTGCAGAGTTATAAATGACAGCTATCGTCCAAAAATATACTGAAGTAAGGCTGCGAAGAGGCCTTGAATGCGGGGCAGAATTGCAGGAAACCGATTTCAGGAGGTAGACTGGAATTGCATTGAAAGCATAGGAAAAGAGGCAGAACGTCCACAATGATGCACTTGGCCAAAAAGGGCGTATGCGTTTTTTCCTGAATATATTCAGGAAAAAACGCATACGCCCTTTTTGGCCAACCAAGCAAGCTTGCAAAGGAAATCTGCACTACAATAAAGTCTCACTTCCCGTCGGTCAAAAGGGCCATCTGAAAAAAGTGTAAAATCCAGAAAGGCAGGACAGGCCATGGAGAACTGGGAGCCTTGTTATGCTGATGGCCGGGCTGTAAATTGCCAACAGACACTCGGGAGAAGTGTATGGTGTTTCCTGAAACATCTAAAAAACAAAGCAACAGAGCCTAGGGCACTGCCACTTATGGTCCTATAGCTTAGGGAAATTAAAATCAAAAAGACACAGCCACCCCGAAGTTTGGGACGCCTCTGTTTACAAGAACCTCGTTTACAGTACAAGTTCAACATCGCAGAAAGTGAAAAATGGATAAAGAAGTTGTGGTATTTACTTACAAAGCACTATCACTCAGCAATGAAATCTACGTCATCAGGCCCTTAGCAGCACAATGAGTGGATTCAGGTATGATGATTCTAACTGAAATAAGTCACACAGAAAAAGAAACATCATAAGATATCAGTAATACACGGAATGTAAACTTGGCTACACAGGAACTGAATTACAGAACAGAACAGGGTCTCAAATTTAGAAAACCAACTTATGCTTGCTTAAGGGGAAAGGTGAGTTGGGGTGCTGCATAAAACCAGAGATTGAAATGAGCACAGATAAAGTTCCTTAAGCCAAATATGGAATAGACAAGAGCTACTCCTTGCTCAACGAAATGGACTCAACACCGCATATTAAACGCCTAAGAATGTACCTGACTAGTAAGTATCTTAAAACCTATGGATTGCTATGTCTCCGAAAGAGAATCAAGCATGTGTACAGGGGCATAAACGCAGCAGTGATAGGATTGGAGAGGTTCATGAGCAAATGAAGACCCTTTGAAGTCATATTGCATGGTACCTATTCCACGGGTTTCAACTACCCAGGTTTTAGGTATTCTTCCTTCAGCTAAAACATGCATGTGGAACCTAGAGTATGATCAACCATGTGATCGGGAGACGTGTTCAAATATGTCTCAGTTTTCGTACCCTGGTACTCGGGTGCAACATTCCAGACGCTTTACTAACACTCTCCCGACTTGGAGAGTCAGTCCCTTTAACCTCCTGTTTGGCCCAGTTTGCAAGTTCTGCGGAAGATGAACAGGAATAGCGAGAACCAATGAGAGGCTAGCTGGTGGTGTCTGGACGGGCAAATTTAAGACTCACATCCTACCAGGAAGAGGAATTAACCAAAGGCTCAGCGTGCCATGCCGGAACCAGATTAGGGCCTGAAGCCATCCTGCGGTGTTGCGGCCAGGTCACAAGAAAGCGAGTTGAAGAAAGGAGCTCAGGGGCACTGTAATTCACAAACCTGCAGAGTTATAAATGACAGCTATGGTCCAAAAATATACTGAAGTAAGGCTGCCAAGAGGACTTGAAAGCGGGGCAGAATTGCAGGAAACCGATTTCAGGAGGTAGACTGGAATTGCATTGAAAGCATAGGAAAAGAGGCAGAACGTCCACAATGATGCACTTGGCCAAAAAGGGCGTATGCGTTTTTTCCTGAATATATTCAGGAAAAAACGCATACGCCCTTTTTGGCCAACCAAGCAAACTTGCAAAGGAAATCTGCACTACAATGAAGTCTCACTTCCCCCCGGTCAAAGGGCCATCTGAAAAAAGTGTAAAATTCAGAAAGGCAAGATAGGCCATGGAGAACTGGGAGCCTTGTTATGCTGATGGGCGGGATGTAAATTGCCAACAGACACTCGGGAGAAGTGTATGGTGTTTCCTGAAACATCTAAAAAACAAAGCAACAGAGCCTAGGGCACTTCCACTTATGGTCCTATAGCTTAGGGAAATTAAAATCAAAAAGACACAGCCACCTCAAAGTTTGGGACGCCTCTGTTTACAAGAACCTCGTTTACCGTACAAGTTCAATATCAGAGAAAGTGAAAAATGGATAAAGAACTTGTGGTACTTACGTACAATGCAGTATCACTGAACAATGAAATCTATGTCACCAGGCCCGTAGCAGCATAATGAGTGGATTCAGGTACGATGATTCTAACTGAAATAAGTCACACAGAAAAAGAAACATCAGAAGATATCACTAATACGCGGAATGTAAACTTGGCTACACAGGAACTGAATTCCAAAACAGAACAGGTTCTCAAATTTAGAAAACCAACTTATGCTTGCTTAACGGGAAAGGTGAGTTGGGTTGCTGCATAAAACCAGAGATTGAAATGAGCACAGATAAAGTTCCTTAAGCCAAATATGGAATAGACAAGAGCTACTCCTTGCTCAACGAAATGGACTCAACACCGCATATTAAACGCCTAAGAATGTACCTGACTAGTAAGTATGTTAAAACCTATGGATTGCTATGTCTCCGAAAGAGAATCAAGCATGTGTACAGGGGCATAAACGCAGCAGTGATAGGATTGGAGAGGTTCGGTGAGCAAATGAAGACCCTTTGAAGTCATATTGCATGGTACCCATTACACGGGTCTCAACTCTCCAGGTTTAAGGTATTCTTCCTTCAGCTAAAACATGCATGTGGAACCTAGAGTATGATCAACCATGTGATCGGGAGACGTGTTCAAATATGTCTCAGTTTTCGTACCCTGGTACTCGGGTGCAACATTCCAGACGCTTTACTAACACTCTCCCGACTTGGAGAGTCAGTCCCTTTAACCTCCTGTTTGGCCCAGTTTGCAAGTTCTGCGGAAGATGAACAGGAATAGCGAGAACCAATGAGAGGCTAGCTGGTGGTGTCTGGACGGGCAAATTTAAGACTCACATCCTACCAGGAAGAGGAATTAACCAAAGGCTCAGCGTGCCATGCCGGAACCAGATTAGGGCCTGAAGCCATCCTGCGGTGTTGCGGCCAGGTCACAAGAAAGCGAGTTGAAGAAAGGAGCTCAGGGGCACTGTAATTCACAAACCTGCAGAGTTATAAATGACAGCTATGGTCCAAAAATATACTGAAGTAAGGCTGCCAAGAGGACTTGAAAGCGGGGCAGAATTGCAGGAAACCGATTTCAGGAGGTAGACTGGAATTGCATTGAAAGCATAGGAAAAGAGGCAGAACGTCCACAATGATGCACTTGGCCAAAAAGGGCGTATGCGTTTTTTCCTGAATATATTCAGGAAAAAACGCATACGCCCTTTTTGGCCAACCAAGCAAACTTGCAAAGGAAATCTGCACTACAATGAAGTCTCACTTCCCCCCGGTCAAAGGGCCATCTGAAAAAAGTGTAAAATTCAGAAAGGCAAGATAGGCCATGGAGAACTGGGAGCCTTGTTATGCTGATGGGCGGGATGTAAATTGCCAACAGACACTCAGGAGAAGTGTATGGTGTTTCCTGAAACATCTAAAAAACAAAGCAACAGAGCCTAGGGCACTTCCACTTATGGTCCTATAGCTTAGGGAAATTAAAATCAAAAAGACACAGCCACCTCAAAGTTTGGGACGCCTCTGTTTACAAGAACCTCGTTTACCGTACAAGTTCAATATCAGAGAAAGTGAAAAATGGATAAAGAACTTGTGGTACTTACGTACAATGCAGTATCACTGAACAATGAAATCTATGTCACCAGGCCCGTAGCAGCATAATGAGTGGATTCAGGTACGATGATTCTAACTGAAATAAGTCACACAGAAAAAGAAACATCAGAAGATATCACTAATACGCGGAATGTAAACTTGGCTACACAGGAACTGAATTCCAAAACAGAACAGGTTCTCAAATTTAGAAAACCAACTTATGCTTGCTTAACGGGAAAGGTGAGTTGGGTTGCTGCATAAAACCAGAGATTGAAATGAGCACAGATAAAGTTCCTTAAGCCAAATATGGAATAGACAAGAGCTACTCCTTGCTCAACGAAATGGACTCAACACCGCATATTAAACGCCTAAGAATGTACCTGACTAGTAAGTATGTTAAAACCTATGGATTGCTATGTCTCCGAAAGAGAATCAAGCATGTGTACAGGGGCATAAACGCAGCAGTGATAGGATTGGAGAGGTTCGGTGAGCAAATGAAGACCCTTTGAAGTCATATTGCATGGTACCCATTACACGGGTCTCAACTCTCCAGGTTTAAGGTATTCTTCCTTCAGCTAAAACATGCATGTGGAACCCAAGTATGATCAACCATGTGAACGGGAGACGTGTTCAAATATGTCTCAGTTTTCCTCCCCTGGTACTCGGGTGCAACATTCCAGACGCTTTACTAACACTCTCCCCACTTGGAGAGTCAGTCCCTTTAACCTCCTGTTTGGCCCAGTTTGCAATTTCTGCGGAAGATGAACAGGAATAGCGAGAACCAATGAGAGGCTAGCTGGAGGTGTCTGGACGGGCAAATTTAACTCTCATTTCCCACCAGGAAGAGGAATTAACCAAAGGCTCAGCATGCCGGGCCGGAACCAGATTAGGACCTGAAGCCATCCTGCGGTGTTGTGGCCAGGTCACAAGAAAGCGAGTTGAAGAAAGCAGCTCAGGGGCACTGTAATTCACAAACCTGCAGAGTTATAAATGACAGCTATCGTCCAAAAATAGGCTGAAGTAAGGCTGCCAAGAGGACTTGAAAGCGGGGCAGAATTGCAGGAAACCGATTTCAGGAGGTAGACTGGAATTGCATGGAAAGCATAGGAAAAGAGGCAGAACGTCCACAATGATGCACTTGGCCAAAAAGGGCGTATGCGTTTTTTCCTGAATATATTCAGGAAAAAACGCATACGCCCTTTTTGGCCAACCAAGCAAGCTTGCAAAGGAAATCTGCACTACAATGAAGTCTCACTTCCCCCCGGTCAAAAGGGCCATCTGAAAAAAGTGTAAAATCCAGACAGGCAACAGGCCATTGAGAACTGGGAGCCTTGTTATGCTGATGGGCGGGATGTAAATTGCCAACAGACACTTGGGAGAAGTGTATGGTGTTTCCTGAAACATCTAAAAAACAAAGCAACAGAGCCTAGGGCACTTCCACTTATGGTCCTATAGCTTAGGGAAATTAAAATCAAAAAGACACAGCCACCCCAAAGTTTGGAACGGCTCTGTTTACAAGAACCTCGTTTACAGTACAAGTTCAACATCGCAGAAAGTGAAAAATGGATAAAGAAGTTGTGGTATTTACTTACAAAGCAATATCACTCAGCAATGAAATCTGTGTCATCAGGCCCTTAGAAGCACAATGAGTGGATTCAGGTATGATGATTCTAACTGAAATAAGTCACACAGAAAAAGAAACATCATAAGATATCAGTAATACACGGAATGTAAACTTGGCTACACAGGAACTGAATTACAGAACAGAACAGGGTCTCAAATTTAGAAAACCAACTTATGCTTGCTTAAGGGTAAAGGTGAGTTGGGGTGCTGCATAAAACCAGAGATTGAAATGAGCACAGATAAAGTTCCTTAAGCCAAATATGGAATAGACAAGAGCTACTCCTTGCTCAACGAAATGGACTCAACACCGCATATTAAACGCCTAAGAATGTACCTGACTAGTAAGTATCTTAAAACCTATAGTTTGCTATGTCTCCGAAAGAGAATCAAGCATGTGTACAGGGGCATAAACGCAGCAGTGATAGGATTGGAGAGGTTCGGTGAGCAAATGAAGACCCTTTGAAGTCATATTGCATGGTACCCATTACACGGGTCTCAACTCTCCAGGTTTAAGGTATTCTTCCTTCAGCTAAAACATGCATGTGGAACCCAAGTATGATCAACCATGTGAACGGGAGACGTGTTCAAATATGTCTCAGTTTTCCTCCCCTGGTACTCGGGTGCAACATTCCAGACGCTTTACTAACACTCTCCCCACTTGGAGAGTCAGTGCCTTTAACCTCCTGTTTGGCCCAGTTTGCAATTTCTGCGGAAGATGAACAGGAATAGCGAGAACCAATGAGAGGCTAGCTGGA
The DNA here is from genome assembly GCF_949987515.2 of Delphinus delphis. Taxonomy (NCBI): domain Eukaryota; kingdom Metazoa; phylum Chordata; class Mammalia; order Artiodactyla; family Delphinidae; genus Delphinus; species Delphinus delphis. The sequence goes on along the minus strand of NW_027193173.1, from coordinate 34,767 downwards.
GGTGTCTGGACGGGCAAATTTAACTCTCATTTCCCACCAGGAAGAGGAGATAACCAAAGGCTCAGCGTGCCGTACCGGAACCAGATTAGGGCCTGAAGCCATCCTGCGGTGTTGCGGCCAGGTCACAAGCAAGCGAGTTGAAGAAAGGAGCTCAGGGGCACTGTAATTCACAAACATGCAGAGTTATAAATGACAGCTATCGTCCAAAAATAGACTGAAGTAAGGCTGCCAAGAGGACTTGAAAGCGGGGCAGAATTGCAGGAAACCGATTTCAGGAGGTAGACTGGAATTGCATTGAAAGCATAGGAAAAGAGGCAGAACGTCCACAATGATGCACTTGGCCAAAAAGGGCGTATGCGTTTTTTCCTGAATATATTCAGGAAAAATCGCATACGCCCTTTTTGGCCAACCAAGCAAGCTTGCAAAGGAAATCTGCACTACAATGAAGTCTCACTTCCCCCCGGTCAAAAGGGCCATTTGAAAAAAGTGTAAAATCCAGAAAGGCAGGACAGGCCATGGAGAACTGGGAGCCTTGTTATGCTGATGGGCGGGATGTAAATTGCCAACAACCACTCGGGAGAAGTGTATGGTGTTTCCTGAAACATCTAAAAAACAAAGCAACAGAGCCTAGGGCACTTCCACTTATGGTCCTATAGCTTAGGGAAATTAAAATGAAAAAGACACAGACACCCCAAAGTTTGGGACGCCTCTGTTTACAAGAACCTCGTTTACAGTACAAGTTCAACATCGAAGAAAGTGAAAAATGGATAAAGAACTTGTGGAACTTACGTACAATGCAGTATCACTCAGCAATGAAATCTATGTCATCAGGCCCGTAGCAGCATAATGAGTGGATTCAGGTACGATGATTCTAACTGAAATAAGTCACACAGAAAAAGAAACATCATAAGATATCACTAATACACGGAATGTAAACTTGGTTACACAGGAACTGCATTCCAAAACAGAACAGGGTCTCAAATTTAGAAAACCAACTTATGCTTGCTTAAGGGGAAAGGTGAGTTGGGGTGCTGCATAAAACCAGAGATTGCAATGAGCACAGATAAAGTTCCTTAAGCCAAATATGGAATAGACAAGAGCTACTCCTTGCTCAACGAAATGGACTCAACACCCCATATTAAACGCCTAAAAATGTACCTGACTAGTAAGTATCTTAAAACCTATGGATTGCTATGTCTCCAAAAGAGAATCAAGCGTGTGTACAGGGGAATAAATGCAGCAGTGATAGGATTGGAGAGGTTCGGTGAGCAAATGAAGACCCTTTGAAGTCATATTGCATGGTACCCATTCCACGGTTCTCAACTCTCCAGGTTTAAGGTATTCTTCCTTCAGCTAAAACATGCATGTGGAACCCAGAGTATGATCAACCATGTGAACGGGAGACGTGTTCAAATATGTCTCAGTTTTCGTACCCTGGTACTCGGGTGCAACATTCCAGACGCTTTACTAACACTCTCCCGACTTGGAGAGTCAGTCCCTTTAACCTCCTGTTTGGCCCAGTTTGCAATTTCTGCGGAAGATGAACAGGAATAGCGAGAACCAATGAGAGGCTACCTGGAGGTGTCTGGACGGGCAAATTTAACTCTCATTTCCCACCAGGAAGAGGAATTAACCAAAGGCTCAGCATGCCGGGCCGGAACCAGATTAGGGCCTGAAGCCATCCTGCGGTGTTGCGGCCAGGTCACAAGAAAGCGAGTTGAAGAAAGGAGCTCAGGGGCACTGTAATTCACAAACCTGCAGAGTTATAAATGACAGCTATCGTCCAAAAATAGACTGAAGTAAGGCTGCCAAGAGGACTTGAAAGCGGGGCAGAATTGCAGGAAACCGATTTCAGGAGGTAGACAGGAATTGCATGGAAAGCATAGGAAAAGAGGCAGAACGTCCACAATGATGCACTTGGCCAAAAAGGGCGTATGCGTTTTTTCCTGAATATATTCAGGAAAAAACGCATACGCCCTTTTTGGCCAACCAAGCAAGCTTGCAAAGGAAATCTGCACTACAATGAAGTCTCACTTCCCCCCGGTCAAAAGGGCCATCTGAAAAAAGTGTAAAATCCAGACAGGCAACAGGCCATTGAGAACTGGGAGCCTTGTTATGCTGATGGGCGGGATGTAAATTGCCAACAGACACTTGGGAGAAGTGTATGGTGTTTCCTGAAACATCTAAAAAACAAAGCAACAGAGCCTAGGGCACTTCCACTTATGGTCCTATAGCTTAGGGAAATTAAAATCAAAAAGACACAGCCACCCCAAAGTTTGGAACGGCTCTGTTTACAAGAACCTCGTTTACAGTACAAGTTCAACATCGCAGAAAGTGAAAAATGGATAAAGAAGTTGTGGTATTTACTTACAAAGCAATATCACTCAGCAATGAAATCTGTGTCATCAGGCCCTTAGAAGCACAATGAGTGGATTCAGGTATGATGATTCTAACTGAAATAAGTCACACAGAAAAAGAAACATCATAAGATATCAGTAATACACGGAATGTAAACTTGGCTACACAGGAACTGAATTACAGAACAGAACAGGGTCTCAAATTTAGAAAACCAACTTATGCTTGCTTAAGGGTAAAGGTGAGTTGGGGTGCTGCATAAAACCAGAGATTGAAATGAGCACAGATAAAGTTCCTTAAGCCAAATATGGAATAGACAAGAGCTACTCCTTGCTCAACGAAATGGACTCAACACCGCATATTAAACGCCTAAGAATGTACCTGACTAGTAAGTATCTTAAAACCTATAGTTTGCTATGTCTCCGAAAGAGAATCAAGCATGTGTACAGGGGCATAAACGCAGCAGTGATAGGATTGGAGAGGTTCGGTGAGCAAATGAAGACCCTTTGAAGTCATATTGCATGGTACCCATTACACGGGTCTCAACTCTCCAGGTTTAAGGTATTCTTCCTTCAGCTAAAACATGCATGTGGAACCCAAGTATGATCAACCATGTGAACGGGAGACGTGTTCAAATATGTCTCAGTTTTCCTCACCTGGTACTCGGGTGCAACATTCCAGACGCTTTACTAACACTCTCCCCACTTGGAGAGTCAGTGCCTTTAACATCCTGTTTGGCCCAGTTTGCAATTTCTGCGGAAGATGAACAGGAATAGCGAGAACCAATGAGAGGCTAGCTGGAGGTGTCTGGACGGGCAAATTTAACTCTCATTTCCCACCAGGAAGAGGAGATAACCAAAGGCTCAGCGTGCCGTACCGGAACCAGATTAGGGCCTGAAGCCATCCTGCGGTGTTGCGGCCAGGTCACAAGCAAGCGAGTTGAAGAAAGGAGCTCAGGGGCACTGTAATTCACAAACCTGCAGAGTTATAAATGACAGCTATCGTCCAAAAATAGACTGAAGTAAGGCTGCCAAGAGGACTTGAAAGCGGGGCAGAATTGCAGGAAACCGATTTCAGGAGGTAGACTGGAATTGCATTGAAAGCATAGGAAAAGAGGCAGAACGTCCACAATGATGCACTTGGCCAAAAAGGGCGTATGCGTTTTTTCCTGAATATATTCAGGAAAAATCGCATACGCCCTTTTTGGCCAACCAAGCAAGCTTGCAAAGGAAATCTGCACTACAATGAAGTCTCACTTCCCCCCGGTCAAAAGGGCCATTTGAAAAAAGTGTAAAATCCAGAAAGGCAGGACAGGCCATGGAGAACTGGGAGCCTTGTTATGCTGATGGGCGGGATGTAAATTGCCAACAACCACTCGGGAGAAGTGTATGGTGTTTCCTGAAACATCTAAAAAACAAAGCAACAGAGCCTAGGGCACTTCCACTTATGGTCCTATAGCTTAGGGAAATTAAAATGAAAAAGACACAGACACCCCAATGTTTGGGACGCCTCTGTTTACAAGAACCTCGTTTACAGTACAAGTTCAACATCGAAGAAAGTGAAAAATGGATAAAGAACTTGTGGAACTTACGTACAATGCAGTATCACTCAGCAATGAAATCTATGTCATCAGGCCCGTAGCAGCATAATGAGTGGATTCAGGTACGATGATTCTAACTGAAATAAGTCACACAGAAAAAGAAACATCATAAGATATCACTAATACACGGAATGTAAACTTGGTTACACAGGAACTGCATTCCAAAACAGAACAGGGTCTCAAATTTAGAAAACCAACTTATGCTTGCTTAAGGGGAAAGGTGAGTTGGGGTGCTGCATAAAACCAGAGATTGCAATGAGCACAGATAAAGTTCCTTAAGCCAAATATGGAATAGACAAGAGCTACTCCTTGCTCAACGAAATGGACTCAACACCCCATATTAAACGCCTAAAAATGTACCTGACTAGTAAGTATCTTAAAACCTATGGATTGCTATGTCTCCAAAAGAGAATCAAGCATGTGTACAGGGGAATAAACGCAGCAGTGATAGGATTGGAGAGGTTCGGTGAGCAAATGAAGACCCTTTGAAGTCATATTGCATGGTACCCATTCCACGGTTCTCAACTCTCCAGGTTTAAGGTATTCTTCCTTCAGCTAAAACATGCATGTGGAACCCAGAGTATGATCAACCATGTGAACGGGAGACGTGTTCAAATATGTCTCAGTTTTCGTACCCTGGTACTCGGGTGCAACATTCCAGACGCTTTACTAACACTCTCCCGACTTGGAGAGTCAGTCCCTTTAACCTCCTGTTTGGCCCAGTTTGCAATTTCTGCGGAAGATGAACAGGAATAGCGAGAACCAATGAGAGGCTACCTGGAGGTGTCTGGACGGGCAAATTTAACTCTCATTTCCCACCAGGAAGAGGAATTAACCAAAGGCTCAGCATGCCGGGCCGGAACCAGATTAGGGCCTGAAGCCATCCTGCGGTGTTGCGGCCAGGTCACAAGAAAGCGAGTTGAAGAAAGGAGCTCAGGGGCACTGTAATTCACAAACCTGCAGAGTTATAAATGACAGCTATCGTCCAAAAATAGACTGAAGTAAGGCTGCCAAGAGGACTTGAAAGCGGGGCAGAATTGCAGGAAACCGATTTCAGGAGGTAGACAGGAATTGCATGGAAAGCATAGGAAAAGAGGCAGAACGTCCACAATGATGCACTTGGCCAAAAAGGGCGTATGCGTTTTTTCCTGAATATATTCAGGAAAAAACGCATACGCCCTTTTTGGCCAACCAAGCAAGCTTGCAAAGGAAATCTGCACTACAATGAAGTCTCACTTCCCCCCGGTCAAAAGGGCCATCTGAAAAAAGTGTAAAATCCAGAAAGGCAGGACAGGCCATGGAGAACTGGGAGCCTTGTTATGCTGATGGGCGGGATGTAAATTGCCAACAACCATTCGGGAGAAGTGTATGGTGTTTCCTGAAACATCTAAAAAACAAAGCAACAGAGCCTAGGGCACTGCCACTTATGGTCCTATAGCTTAGGGAAATGAAAATCAAAAAGACACAGCCACCCCAAAGTTTGGAACAGCTCTGTTTACAAGAACCTCATTTACAGTACAAGTTCAACATCGCAGAAAGTGAAAAATGGATAAAGAAGTTGTGGTATTTACTTACAAAGCAATATCACTCAGCAATGAAATCTGTGTCATCAGGCCCTTAGCAGCACAATGAGTGGATTCAGGTATGATGATTGTAACTGAAGTAAGTCACACAGAAAAAGAAACATCATAAGATATCAGTAATACACGGAATGTAAACTTGGCTACACAGGAACTGAATTACAGAACAGAACAGGGTCTCAAATTTAGAAAACCAACTTATGCTTGCTTAAGGGTAAAGGTGAGTTGTGGTGCTGCATAAAACCAGAGATTGAAATGAGCACAGATAAAGTTCCTTAAGTCAAATATGGAATAGACAAGAGCTACTCCTTGCTCAACGAAATGGACTCAACACCGCATATTAAATGCCTAAGAATGTACCTGACTAGTAAGTATCGGAAAACCTATGGATTGCTATGTCTCCAAAAGAGAATCAAGCATGTGTACAGGGGCATAAACGCAGCAGTGATAGGATTGGAGAGGTTCGGTGAGCAAATGAAGACCCTTTGAAGTCATATTGCATGGTACCCATTACACGGGTCTCAACTCTCCAGGTTTAAGGTTTTCTTCCTTCAGCTAAAACATGCATGTGGAACCCAAGTATGATCAACCATGTGAACGGGAGACGTGTTCAAATATGTCTCAGTTTTCCTCCCCTGGTACTCGGGTGCAACATTCCAGACGCTTTACTAACACTCTCCCCACTTGGAGAGTCAGCGCCTTTAACCTCCTGTTTGGCCCAGTTTGCAATTTCTGCGGAAGATGAACAGGAATAGCGAGAACCAATGAGAGGCTAGCTGGAGGTGTCTGGACGGGCAAATTTAACTCTCATTTCCCACCAGGAAGAGGAAATAACCAAAGGCTCAGCGTGCCGTACCGGAACCAGATTAGGGCCTGAAGCCATCCTGCGGTGTTGCGGCCAGCTCAAAAGAAAGCGAGTTGAAGAAAGGAGCTCAGGGGCACTGTAATTCACAAACCTGCAGAGTTATAAATGACAGCTATCGTCCAAAAATAGACTGAAGTAAGGCTGCCAAGAGGACTTGAAAGCGGGGCAGAATTGCAGGAAACCGATTTCAGGAGGTAGACTGGAATTGCATTTCAAGCATAGGAAAAGAGGCAGAACGTCCACAATGATGCACTTGGCCAAAAAGGGCGTATGCGTTTTTTCCTGAATATATTCAGGAAAAAACGCATACGCCCTTTTTGGCCAACCCAGCAAGCTTGCAAAGGAAATCTGCACTACAATGAAGTGTCACTTCCCCCCGGTCAAAAGGGCCATCTGAAAAAAGTGTAAAATCCAGAAAGGCAGGACAGGCCATGGAGAACTGGGAGCCTTGTTATGCTGATGGGCGGGATGTAAATTGCCAACAACCACTCGGGAGAAGTGTATGGTGTTTCCTGAAACATCTAAAAAACAAAGCAACAGAACCTAGGGCACTTCCACTTATGGTCCTATAGCTTAGGGAAATTAAAATGCAAAAGACACAGCCACCCCAAAGTTTGCGATGCCTCCGTTTACAAGAACCTCGTTTACCGTACAAGTTCAATATCACAGAAAGTGAAAAATGGATAAAGAACTTGTGGTACTTACGTACAATGCAGTATCACTCAGCAATGAAATCTATGTCATCAGGCCCGTAGCAGCATAATGAGTGGATTCAGGTACGATGATTCTAACTGAAATAAGTCACACAGAAAAAGAAACATCATAAGATATCACTAATACACGGAATGTAAACTTGGCTACACAGGAACTGCATTCCAAAACAGAACAGGGTCTCAAATTTAGAAAACCAACTTATGCTTGCTTAAGGGGAAAGGTGAGTTGGGGTGCTGCATAAAACCAGAGATTGAAATGAGCACAGATAAAGTTCCTTAAGCCAAATATGGAATAGACAAGAGCTACTCCTTGTTCAACGAAATGGACTCAACACCCCATATTAAACGCCTAAGAATGTACCTGACTAGTAAGTATCTTAAAACCTATGATTGCTATGTCTCCAAAAGAGAATCAAGCATGTGTACAGGGGCATAAACGCAGCAGTGATAGGATTGGAGAGGTTCGGTGAGCAAATGAAGACCCTTTGAAGTCATATTGCATGGTACCCATTCCACGGGTCTCAGTCTCCAGGTTTAAGGTATTCTTCCTTCAGCTAAAACATGCATGTGGAACCCAAGTATGATCAACCATGTGAACGGGAGACGTGTTCAAATATGTCTCAGTTTTCCTCCCCTGGTACTCGGGTGCAACATTCCAGACGCTTTACTAACACTCTCCCCACTTGGAGAGTCAGCGCCTTTAACCTCCTGTTTGGCCCAGTTTGCAATTTCTGCGGAAGATGAACAGGAATAGCGAGAACCAATGAGAGGCTAGCTGGAGGTGTCTGGACGGGCAAATTTAACTCTCATTTCCCACCAGAAAGAGGAAATAACCAAAGGCTCAGCGTGCCGTACCGGAACCAGATTAGGGCCTGAAGCCATCCTGCGGTGTTGCGGCCAGCTCAAAAGAAAGCGAGTTGAAGAAAGGAGCTCAGGGGCACTGTAATTCACAAACCTGCAGAGTTATAAATGACAGCTATCGTCCAAAAATAGACTGAAGTAAGGCTGCCAAGAGGACTTGAAAGCGGGGCAGAATTGCAGGAAACCGATTTCAGGAGGTAGACTGGAATTGCATTGAAAGCATAGGAAAAGAGGCAGAACGTCCACAATGATGCACTTGGCCAAAAAGGGCGTATGCGTTTTTTCCTGAATATATTCAGGAAAAAACGCATACGCCCTTTTTGGCCAACCAAGCAAGCTTGCAAAGGAAATCTGCACTACAATGAAGTCTCACTTCCCCCCGGTCAAAAGGGCCATCTGAAAAAAGTGTAAAATCCAGAAAGGCAGGACAGGCCATGGAGAACTGGGAGCCTTGTTATGCTGATGGGCGGGATGTAAATTGCCAACAACCACTCAGGAAACGTGTATGGTGTTTCCTGAAACATCTAAAAAACAAAGCAACAGAACCTAGGGCACTTCCACTTATTGTCCTATAGCTTAGGGAAATTAAAATCAAAAAGACACAGCCACCCCAAAGTTTGGAACGCCTCTGTTTACAAGAACCTCGTTTACAGTACAAGTTCAACATCGCAGAAAGTGAAAAATGGATAAAGAAGTTGTGGTATTTACTTACAAAGCAATATCACTCAGCAATGAAATCTGTGTCATCAGGCCCTTAGCAGCACAATGAGTGGATTCAGGTATGATGATTCTAACTGAAGTAAGTCACACAGAAAAAGAAACATCATAAGATATCAGTAATACACGGAATGTAAACTTGGCTACACAGGAACTGAATTACAGAACAGAACAGGGTCTCAAATTTAGAAAACCAACTTATGCTTGCTTAAGGGTAAAGGTGAGTTGGGGTGCTGCATAAAACCAGAGATTGAAATGAGCACAGATAAAGTTCCTTAAGTCAAATATGGAATAGACAAGAGCTACTCCTTGCTCAACGAAATGGACTCAACACCGCATATTAAACGCCTAAGAATGTACCTGACTAGTAAGTATCTCAAAACCTATGGATTGCTATGTCTCCGAAAGAGAATCAAGCATGTGTACAGGGGCATAAACGCAGCAGTGATAGGATTGGAGAGGTTCGGTGAGCAAATGAAGACCCTTTGAAGTCATATTGCATGGTACCCATTCCACGGGTTTCAACTACCCAGGTTTAAGGTATTCTTCCTTCAGCTAAAACATGCATGTGGAACCTAGAGTATGATCAACCATGTGATCGGGAGACGTGTTCAAATATGTCTCAGTTTTCCTCCCCTGGTACTCGGGTGCAACATTCCAGACGCTTTACTAACACTCTCCCGACTTGGAGAGTCAGTCCCTTTAACCTTCTGTTTGGCCCAGTTTGCAATTTCTGCGGAAGATGAACAGGAATAGCGAGAACCAATGAGAGGCTAGCTGGAGGTGTCTGGACGGGCAAATTTAACTCTCATTTCCCACCAGGAAGAGGAATTAACCAAAGGCTCAGCATGCCGGGCCGGAACCAGATTAGGGCCTGAAGCCATCCTGCGGTGTTGCGGCCAGGTCACAAGAAAGCGAGTTGAAGAAAGGAGCTCAGGGGCACTGTAATTCACAAACCTGCAGAGTTATAAATGACAGCTATCGTCCAAAAATAGACTGAAGTAAGGCTGCCAAGAGGACTTGAAAGTGGGGCAGAATTGCAGGAAACCGATTTCAGGAGGTAGACTGGAATTGCATTGAAAGCATAGGAAAAGAGGCAGAACGTCCACAATGATGCACTTGGCCAAAAAGGGCGTATGCGTTTTTTCCTGAATATATTCAGGAAAAAACGCATACGCCCTTTTTGGCCAACCAAGCAAGCTTGCAAAGGAAATCTGCACTACAATGAAGTCTCACTTCCCCCCGGTCAAAAGGGCCATCTGAAAAAAGTGTAAAATCCAGAAAGGCAGGACAGGCCATGGAGAACTGGGAGCCTTGTTATGCTGATGGGCGGGATGTAAATTGCCAACAACCACTCGGGAGAAGTGTATGGTGTTTCCTGAAACATCTAAAAAACAAAGCAACAGAGCCTAGGGCACTTCCACTTATGGTCCTATAGCTTAGGGAAATTAAAATGAAAAAGACACAGACACCCCAAAGTTTGGGACGCCTCCGTTTACAAGAACCTCGTTTATCGTACAAGTTCAATATCACAGAAAGTGAAAAATGGATAAAGAACTTGTGGTACTTACATACAATGCAGTATCACTCAGCAATGAAATCTATGTCATCAGGCCCGTAGCAGCATAATGAGTGGATTCAGGTACGATGATTCTAACTGAAATAAGTCACACAGAAAAAGAAACATCATAAGATATCACTAATACACGGAATGTAAACTTGGCTACACAGGAACTGCATTCCAAAACAGAACAGGGTCTCAAATTTAGAAAACCAACTTATGCTTGCTTAAGGGGAAAGGTGAGTTGGGGTGCTGCATAAAACCAGAGATTGAAATGAGCACAGATAAAGTTCTTTAAGCCAAATATGGAATAGACAAGAGCTACTCCTTGCTCAACGAAATGGACTCAACACCCCATATTAAACGCCTAAGAATGTACCTGATTAGTAAGTATCTTAAAACCTATGGATTGCTATGTCTCCAAAAGAGAATCAAGCATGTGTACAGGGGCATAAACGCAGCAGTGATAGGATTGGAGAGGTTCGGTGAGCAAATGAAGACCCTTTGAAGTCATATTGCATGGTACCCATTCCACGGGTCTCAACTCTCCAGGTTTAAGGTATTCTTCCTTCAGCTAAAACATGCATGTGGAACCCAAGTATGATCAACCATGTGAACGGGAGACGTGTTCAAATATGTCTCAGTTTTCCTCCCCTGGTACTCGGGTGCAACATTCCAGATGCTTTACTAACACTCTCCCCACTTGGAGAGTCAGCGCCTTTAACCTCCTGTTTGGCCCAGTTTGCAATTTCTGCGGAAGATGAACAGGAATAGCGAGAACCAATGAGAGGCTAGCTGGAGGTGTCTGGACGGGCAAATTTAACTCTCATTTCCCACCAGGAGGAGGAAATAACCAAAGGCTCAGCATGCCGGGCCGGAACCAGATTAGGGCCTGAAGCCATCCTGCGGTGTTGCGGTCAGCTCAAAAGAAAGCGAGTTGAAGAAAGGAGCTCAGGGGCACTGTAATTCACAAACCTGCAGAGTTATAAATGACAGCTATCGTCCAAAAATAGACTGAAGTAAGGCTGCCAAGAGGACTTGAAAGCGGGGCAGAATTGCAGGAAACCGATTTCAGGAGGTAGACTGGAATTGCATTGAAAGCATAGGAAAAGAGGCAGAACGTCCACAATGATGCACTTGGCCAAAAAGGGCGTATGCGTTTTTTCCTGAATATATTCAGGAAAAAACGCATACGCCCTTTTTGGCCAACCAAGCAAGCTTGCAAAGGAAATCTGCACTACAATGAAGTCTCACTTCCCCCCGGTCAAAAGGGCCATCTGAAAAAAGTGTAAAATCCAGAAAGGCAGGACAGGCCATGGAGAACTGGGAGCCTTGTTATGCTGATGGGCGGGATGTAAATTGCCAACAACCACTCGGGAGAAGTGTATGGTGTTTCCTGAAACATCTAAAAAACAAAGCAACAGAGCCTAGGGCACTTCCACTTATGGTCCTATAGCTTAGGGAAATTAAAATGAAAAAGACAGAGACACCCCAAAGTTTGGGACGCCTCCGTTTACAAGAACCTCGTTTATCGTACAAGTTCAATATCACAGAAAGTGAAAAATGGATAAAGAACTTGTGGTACTTACGTACAATGCAGTATCACTCAGCAATGAAATGTATGTCATCAGGCCCGTAGCAGCATAATGAGTGGATTCAGGTACGATGATTCTAACTGAAATAAGTCACACAGAAAAAGAAACATCATAAGATATCACTAATTCACGGAATGTAAACTTGGCTACACACGAACAGCATTCCAAAACAGAACAGGGTCTCAAATTTAGAAAACCAACTTATGCTTGCTTAAGGGGAAAGGTGAGTTGGGGTGCTGCATAAAACCAGAGATTGAAATGAGCACAGATAAAGTTCCTTAAGCCAAATATGGAATAGACAAGAGCTACTCCTTGCTCAACGAAATGGACTCAACACCCCATATTAAACGCCTAAGAATGTACCTGACTAGTAAGTATCTTAAAACCTATGGATTGCTATGTCTCCAAAAGAGAATCAAGCATGTGTACAGGGGCATAAACGCAGCAGTGATAGGATTGGAGAGGTTCGGTGAGCAAATGAAGACCCTTTGAAGTCATATTGCATGGTACCCATTCCACGGGTCTCAACTCTCCAGGTTTAAGGTATTCTTCCTTCAGCTAAAACATGCATGTGGAACCCAAGTATGATCAACCATGTGATCGGGAGACGTGTTCAAATATGTCTCAGTTTTCCTCCCCTGGTACTCGGGTGCAACATTCCAGACGCTTTACTAACACTCTCCCCCTTGGAGAGTCAGCGCCTTTAACCTCCTGTTTGGCCCAGTTTGCAATTTCTGCGGAAGATGAACAGGAATAGCGAGAACCAATGAGAGGCTAGCTGGAGGTGTCTGGACGGGCAAATTTAACTCTCATTTCCCACCAGGAAGAGAAAATAACCAAAGGCTCAGCATGCCGTGCCGGAACCAGATTAGGGCCTGAAGCCATCCTGCGGTGTTGCGGTCAGCTCAAAAGAAAGCGAGTTGAAGAAAGGAGCTCAGGGGCACTGTAATTCACAAACCTGCAGAGTTATAAATGACAGCTATCGTCCAAAAATAGACTGAAGTAAGGCTGCCAAGAGGACTTGAAAGCGGGGCAGAATTGCAGGAAACCGATTTCAGGAGGTAGACTGGAATTGCATTGAAAGCATAGGAAAAGAGGCAGAACGTCCACAATGATGCACTTGGCCAAAAAGGGCGTATGCGTTTTTTCCTGAATATATTCAGGAAAAAACGCATACGCCCTTTTTGGCCAACCAAGCAAGCTTGCAAAGGAAATCTGCACTACAATGAAGTCTCACTTCCCCCCTGTCAAAAGGGCCATCTGAAAAAAGTGTAAAATCCAGAAAGGCAGGACAGGCCATGGAGAACTGGGAGCCTTGTTATGCTGATGGGTGGGATGTAAATTGCCAACAACCACTCGGGAGAAGAGTATGGTGTTTCCTGAAACATCTAAAAAACAAAGCAACAGAACCTAGGGCACTTCCACTTATGGTCCTATAGCTTAGGGAAATTAAAATCAAAAAGACACAGCCACCCCAAAGTTTGGAACGGCTCTGTTTACAAGAACCTCGTTTACAGTACAAGTTCAACATCGCAGAAAGTGAAAAATGGATAAAGAAGTTGTGGTATTTACTTACAAAGCAATATCACTCAGCAATGAAATCTGTGTCATCAGGCCCTTAGCAGCACAATGAGTGGATTCAGGTATGATGATTCTAACTGAAGTAAGTCACACAGAAAAAGAAACATCATAAGATATCAGTAATACACGGAATGTAAACTTGGCTACACAGGAACTGAATTACAGAACAGAACAGGGTCTCAAATTTAGAAAACCAACTTATGCTTGCTTAAGGGTAAAGGTGAGTTGGGGTGCTGCATAAAACCAGAGATTGAAATGAGCACAGATAAAGTTCCTTAAGTCAAATATGGAATAGACAAGAGCTACTCCTTGCTCAACGAAATGGACTCAACACCGCATATTAAACGCCTAAGAATGTACCTGACTAGTAAGTATCTTAAAACCTATGGATTGCTATGTCTCCGAAAGAGAATCAAGCATGTGTACAGGGGCATAAACGCAGCAGTGATAGGATTGGAGAGGTTCGGTGAGCAAATGAAGACCCTTTGAAGTCATATTGCATGGTACCCATTCCACGGGTTTCAACTACCCAGGTTTAAGGTATTCTTCCTTCAGCTAAAACATGCATGTGGAACCTAGAGTATGATCAACCATGTGATCGGGAGACGTGTTCAAATATGTCTCAGTTTTCGTACCCTGGTAGTCGGGTGCAACATTCCAGATGCTTTACTAACACTCTCCCGACTTGGAGAGTCAGTCCCTTTAACCTCCTGTTTGGCCCAGTTTGCAATTTCTGTGGAAGATGAACAGGAATAGCGAGAACCAATGAGAGGCTAGCTGGAGGTGTCTGGACGGGCAAATTTACCTCTCATTTCCCACCAGGAAGAGGAATTAACCAAAGGCTCAGCGTGCCGTGCCGGAACCAGATTAGGGCCTGAAGCCATCCTGCGGTGTTGCGGCCAGCTCAAAAGAAAGCGAGTTGAAGAAAGGAGCTCAGGGGCACTGTAATTCACAAACCTGCAGAGTTATAAATGACAGCTATCGTCCAAAAATAGACTGAAGTAAGGCTGCCAAGAGGACTTGAAAGCGGGGCAGAATTGCAGGAAACCGATTTCAGGAGGTAGACTGGAATTGCATTGAAAGCATAGGAAAAGAGGCAGAACGTCCACAATGATGCACTTGGCCAAAAAGGGCGTATGCGTTTTTTCCTGAATATATTCAGGAAAAAACGCATACGCCCTTTTTGGCCAACCAAGCAAGCTTGCAAAGGAAATCTGCATTACAATGAAGTCTCACTTCCCCCCGGTCAAAAGGACCATCTGAAAAAAGTGTAAAATCCAGAAAGGCAGGACAGGCCATGGAGAACTGGGAGCCTTGTTATGCTGATGGGCGGGATGTGAATTGCCAACAACCACTCGGGAGAAGTGTATGGTGTTTCCTGAAACATCTAAAAAACAAAGCCACAGAACCTAGGGCACTTCCACTTATGGTCCTATAGCTTAGGGAAATTAAAATCAAAAAGACACAGCCACCCCAAAATTTGGGACGCTTCTGTTTACAAGAACCTCGTTTACAGTACAAGTTCAACATCGCAGAAAGTGAAAAATGGATAAAGAAGTTGTGGTATTTACTTACAAAGCAATATCACTCAGCAATGAAATCTGTGTCATCAGGCCCTTAGCAGCACAATGAGTGGATTCAGGTATGATGATTCTAACTGAAGTAAGTCACACAGAAAAAGAAACATCATAAGATATCAGTAATACACGGAATGTAAACTTGGCTACACAGGAACTGAATTACAGAACAGAACAGGGTCTCAAATTTAGAAAACCAACTTATGCTTGCTTAAGGGTAAAGGTGAGTTGGGGTGCTGCATAAAACCAGAGATTGAAATGAGCACAGATAAAGTTCCTTAAGTCAAATATGGAATAGACAAGAGCTACTCCTTGCTCAACGAAATGGACTCAACACCGCATATTAAACGCCTAAGAATGTACCTGACTAGTAAGTATCTTAAAACCTATGGATTGCTATGTCTCCGAAAGAGAATCAAGCATGTGTACAGGGGCATAAACGCAGCAGTGATAGGATTGGAGAGGTTCGGTGAGCAAATGAAGACCCTTTGAAGTCATATTGCATGGTACCCATTCCACGGGTTTCAACTATCCAGGTTTAAGGTATTCTTCCTTCAGCTAAAACATGTATGTGGAACCTAGAATATGATCAACCATGTGATCGGGAGACGTGTTCAAATATGTCTCAGTTTTCGTACCCTGGTAGTCGGGTGCAACATTCCAGACGCTTTACTAACACTCTCCCCACTTGGAGAGTCAGTCCCTTTAACCTCCTGTTTGGCCCAGTTTGCAATTTCTGCGGAAGATGAACAGGAATAGCGAGAACCAATGAGAGGCTAGCTGGAGGTGTCTGGACGGGCAAATTTAACTCTCATTTCCCACCAGGAAGAGGAATTAACCAAAGGCTCAGCGTGCCGTGCCGGAACCAGATTAGGGCCTGAAGCCATCCTGCGGTGTTGCGGCCAGCTCAAAAGAAAGTGAGTTGAAGAAAGGAGCTCAGGGGCACTGTAATTCACAAACCTGCAGAGTTATAAATGACAGCTATCGTCCAAAAATAGACTGAAGTAAGGCTGCCAAGAGGACTTGAAAGCGGGGCAGAATTGCAGGAAACCGATTTCAGGATGTAGACTGGAATTGCATTGAAAGCATAGGAAAAGAGGCAGAACGTCCACAATGATGCACTTGGCCAAAAAGGGCGTATGCGTTTTTTCCTGAATATATTCAGGAAAAAACGCATACGCCCATTTTGGCCAACCAAGCAAGCTTGCAAAGGAAATCTGCACTACAATGAAGTCTCACTTCCCCCCGTCAAAAGGGCCATCTGAAAAAAGTGTAAAATCCAGAAAGGCAGGACAGGCCATGGAGAACTGGGAGCCTTGTTATGCTGATGGGCGGGATGTAAATTGCCAACAGACACTCGGGAGAAGTGTATGGTGTTTCCTGAAACATCTAAAAAACAAAGCAACAGAGCCTAGGGCACTTCCACTTATGGTCCTATAGCTTAGGGAAATTAAAATCAAAAAGACACAGCCACCCCAAAGTTTGGAATGGCTCTGTTTACAAGAACCTCGTTTACAGTACAAGTTCAACATCGCAGAAAGTGAAAAATGGAGAAAGAAGTTGTGGTATTTACTTACAAAGCAATATCACTCAGCAATGAAATCTGTGTCATCAGGCCCTTAGCAGCACAATGAGTGGATTCAGGTATGATGATTCTAACTGAAATAAGTCACACAGAAAAAGAAACATCATAAGATATCAGTAATACACGGAATGTAAACTTGGCTACACAGGAACTGAATTACAGAACAGAACAGGGTCTCAAATTTAGAAAACCAACTTATGCTTGCTTAAGGGTAAAGGTGAGTTGGGGTGCTGCATAAAACCAGAGATTGAAATGAGCACAGATAAAGTTCCTTAAGTCAAATATGGAATAGACAAGAGCTACTCCTTGCTCAACGAAATGGACTCAACACCGCATATTAAACGCCTAAGAATGTACCTGACTAGTAAGTATCTTAAAACCTATGGATTGCTATGTCTCCGAAAGAGAATCAAGCATGTGCACAGGGGCATAAACGCAGCAGTGATAGGATTGGAGAGGTTCGGTGAGCAAATGAAGACCCTTTGAAGTCATATTGCATGGTACCCATTCCACGGGTTTCAACTACCCAGGTTTAAGGTATTCTTCCTTCAGCTAAAACATGCATGTGGAACCTAGAGTATGATCAACCATGTGATTGGGAGACGTGTTCAAATATGTCTCAGTTTTCGTACCCTGGTAGTCGGGTGCAACATTCCAGACGCTTTACTAACACTCTCCCGACTTGGAGAGTCAGTCCCTTTAACCTCCTGTTTGGCCCAGTTTGCAATTTCTGTGGAAGATGAACAGGAATAGCGAGAACCAATGAGAGGCTAGCTGGAGGTGTCTGGACGGGCAAATTTAACTCTCATTTCCCACCAGGAAGAGGAATTAACCAAAGGCTCAGCGTGCCGTGCCGGAACCAGATTAGGGCCTGAAGCCATCCTGCGGTGTTGCGGCCAGCTCAAAAGAAAGCGAGTTGAAGAAAGGAGCTCAGGGGCACTGTAATTCACAAACCTGCAGAGTTATAAATGACAGCTATCGTCCAAAAATAGACTGAAGTAAGGCTGCCAAGAGGACTTGAAAGCGGGGCAGAATTGCAGGAAACCGATTTCAGGAGGTAGACTGGAATTGCATTGAAAGCATAGGAAAAGAGGCAGAACGTCCACAATGATGCACTTGGCCAAAAAGGGCGTATGCGTTTTTTCCTGAATATATTCAGGAAAAAACGCATACGCCCTTTTTGGCCAACCAAGCAAGCTTGCAAAGGAAATCTGCACTACAATGAAGTCTCACTTCCCCCCGGTCAAAAGGGCCATCTGAAAAAAGTGTAAAATCCAGAAAGGCAGGACAGGCCATGGAGAACTGGGAGCCTTGTTATGCTGATGGGCGGGATGTGAATTGCCAACAACCACTCGGGAGAAGTGTATGGTGTTTCCTGAAACATCTAAAAAACAAAGCCACAGAACCTAGGGCACTTCCACTTATGGTCCTATAGCTTAGGGAAATTAAAATCAAAAAGACACAGCCACCCCAAAGTTTGGGACGCTTCTGTTTACAAGAACCTCGTTTACAGTACAAGTTCAACATCGCAGAAAGTGAAAAATGGAGAAAGAAGCTGTGGTATTTACTTACAAAGCAATATCACTCAGCAATGAAATCTGTGTCATCAGGCCCTTAGCAGCACAATGAGTGGATTCAGGTATGATGATTCTAACTGAAGTAAGTCACACAGAAAAAGAAACATCATAAGATATCAGTAATACACGGAATGTAAACTTGGCTACACAGGAACTGAATTACAGAACAGAACAGGGTCTCAAATTTAGAAAACCAACTTATGCTTGCTTAAGGGTAAAGGTGAGTTGGGGTGCTGCATAAAACCAGAGATTGAAATGAGCACAGATAAAGTTCCTTAAGTCAAATATGGAATAGACAAGAGCTACTCCTTGCTCAACGAAATGGACTCAACACCACATATTAAACGCCTAAGAATGTACCTGACTAGTAAGTATCTTAAAACCTATGGATTGCTATGTCTCCGAAAGAGAATCAAGCATGTGTACAGGGGCATAAACGCAGCAGTGATAGGATTGGAGAGGTTCGGTGAGCAAATGAAGACCCTTTGAAGTCATATTGCATGGTACCCATTCCACGGGTTTCAACTACCCAGGTTTAAGGTATTCTTCCTTCAGCTAAAACATGTATGTGGAACCTAGAGTATGATCAACCATGTGATCGGGAGACGTGTTCAAATATGTCTCAGTTTTCGTACCCTGGTAGTCGGGTGCAACATTCCAGACGCTTTACTAACACTCTCCCCACTTGGAGAGTCAGTCCCTTTAACCTCCTGTTTGGCCCAGTTTGCAATTTCTGTGGAAGATGAACAGGAATAGCGAGAACCAATGAGAGGCTAGCTGGAGGTGTCTGGACGGGCAAATTTAACTCTCATTTCCCACCAGGAAGAGGAATTAACCAAAGGCTCAGCGTGCCGTGCCGGAACCAGATTAGGGCCTGAAGCCATCCTGCGGTGTTGCGGCCAGCTCAAAAGAAAGCGAGTTGAAGAAAGGAGCTCAGGGGCACTGTAATTCACAAACCTGCAGAGTTATAAATGACAGCTATCGTCCAAAAATAGACTGAAGTAAGGCTGCCAAGAGGACTTGAAAGCGGGGCAGAATTGCAGGAAACCGATTTCAGGAGGTAGACTGGAATTGCATTGAAAGCATAGGAAAAGAGGCAGAACGTCCACAATGATGCACTTGGCCAAAAAGGGCGTATGCGTTTTTTCCTGAATATATTCAGGAAAAAACGCATACGCCCTTTTTGGCCAACCAAGCAAGCTTGCAAAGGAAATCTGCACTACAATGAAGTCTCACTTCCCCCCGGTCAAAAGGGCCATCTGAAAAAAGTGTAAAATCCAGAAAGGCAGGACAGGCCATGGAGAACTGGGAGCCTTGTTATGCTGATGGGCGGGATGTAAATTGCCAACAGACACTCGGGAGAAGTGTATGGTGTTTCCTGAAACATCTAAAAAACAAAGCAACAGAGCCTAGGGCACTTCCACTTATGGTCCTATAGCTTAGGGAAATTAAAATCAAAAAGACACAGCCACCCCAAAGTTTGGAATGGCTCTGTTTACAAGAACCTCGTTTACAGTACAAGTTCAACATCGCAGAAAGTGAAAAATGGAGAAAGAAGTTGTGGTATTTACTTACAAAGCAATATCACTCAGCAATGAAATCTGTGTCATCAGGCCCTTAGCAGCACAATGAGTGGATTCAGGTATGATGATTCTAACTGAAATAAGTCACACAGAAAAAGAAACATCATAAGATATCAGTAATACACGGAATGTAAACTTGGCTACACAGGAACTGAATTACAGAACAGAACAGGGTCTCAAATTTAGAAAACCAACTTATGCTTGCTTAAGGGTAAAGGTGAGTTGGGGTGCTGCATAAAACCAGAGATTGAAATGAGCACAGATAAAGTTCCTTAAGTCAAATATGGAATAGACAAGAGCTACTCCTTGCTCAACGAAATGGACTCAACACCGCATATTAAACGCCTAAGAATGTACCTGACTAGTAAGTATCTTAAAACCTATGGATTGCTATGTCTCCGAAAGAGAATCAAGCATGTGCACAGGGGCATAAACGCAGCAGTGATAGGATTGGAGAGGTTCGGTGAGCAAATGAAGACCCTTTGAAGTCATATTGCATGGTACCCATTCCACGGGTTTCAACTACCCAGGTTTAAGATATTCTTCCTTCAGCTAAAACATGCATGTGGAACCTAGAGTATGATCAACCATGTGATTGGGAGACGTGTTCAAATATGTCTCAGTTTTCGTACCCTGGTAGTCGGGTGCAACATTCCAGACGCTTTACTAACACTCTCCCGACTTGGAGAGTCAGTCCCTTTAACCTCCTGTTTGGCCCAGTTTGCAATTTCTGTGGAACATGAACAGGAATAGCGAGAACCAATGAGAGGCTAGCTGGAGGTGTCTGGACGGGCAAATTTAACTCTCATTTCCCACCAGGAAGAGGAATTAACCAAAGGCTCAGCGTGCCGTGCCGGAACCAGATTAGGGCCTGAAGCCATCCTGCGGTGTTGCGGCCAGCTCAAAAGAAAGCGAGTTGAAGAAAGGAGCTCAGGGGCACTGTAATTCACAAACCTGCAGAGTTATAAATGACAGCTATCGTCCAAAAATAGACTGAAGTAAGGCTGCCAAGAGGACTTGAAAGCGGGGCAGAATTGCAGGAAACCGATTTCAGGAGGTAGACTGGAATTGCATTGAAAGCATAGGAAAAGAGGCAGAACGTCCACAATGATGCACTTGGCCAAAAAGGGCGTATGCGTTTTTTCCTGAATATATTCAGGAAAAAACGCATACGCCCTTTTTGGCCAACCAAGCAAGCTTGCAAAGGAAATCTGCACTACAATGAAGTCTCACTTCCCCCCGGTCAAAAGGGCCATCTGAAAAAAGTGTAAAATCCAGAAAGGCAGGACAGGCCATGGAGAACTGGGAGCCTTGTTATGCTGATGGGCGGGATGTGAATTGCCAACAACCACTCGGGAGAAGTGTATGGTGTTTCCTGAAACATCTAAAAAACAAAGCCACAGAACCTAGGGCACATCCACTTATGGTCCTATAGCTTAGGGAAATTAAAATAAAAAAGACACAGCCACCCCAAAGTTTGGGACGCTTCTGTTTACAAGAACCTCGTTTACAGTACAAGTTCAACATCGCAGAAAGTGAAAAATGGATAAAGAAGTTGTGGTATTTACTTACAAAGCAATATCACTCAGCAATGAAATCTGTGTCATCAGGCCCTTAGCAGCACAATGAGTGGATTCAGGTATGATGATTCTAACTGAAGTAAGTCACACAGAAAAAGAAACATCATAAGATATCAGTAATACACGGAATGTAAACTTGGCTACACAGGAACTGAATTACAGAACAGAACAGGGTCTCAAATTTAGAAAACCAACTTATGCTTGCTTAAGGGTAAAGGTGAGTTGGGGTGCTGCATAAAACCAGAGATTGAAATGAGCACAGATAAAGTTCCTTAAGTCAAATATGGAATAGACAAGAGCTACTCCTTGCTCAACGAAATGGACTCAACACCGCATAATAAACGCCTAAGAGTGTACCTGACTAGTAAGTATCTTAAAACCTATGGATTGCTATGTCTCCAAAAGAGAATCAAGCATGTGTACAGGGGCATAAACGCAGCAGTGATAGGATTGGAGAGGTTCGGTGAGCAAATGAAGACCCTTTGAAGTCATATTGCATGGTACCCATTCCACGGGTTTCAACTACCCAGGTTTAAGGTATTCTTCCTTCAGCTAAAACATGTATGTGGAACCTAGAGTATGATCAACCATGTGATCGGGAGACGTGTTCAAATATGTCTCACTTTTCGTACCCTGGTAGTCGGGTGCAACATTCCAGACGCTTTACTAACACTCTCCCCACTTGGAGAGTCAGTCCCTTTAACCTCCTGTTTGGCCCAGTTTGCAATTTCTGTGGAAGATGAACAGGAATAGCGAGAACCAATGAGAGGCTAGCTGGAGGTGTCTGGACGGGCAAATTTAACTCTCATTTCCCACCAGGAAGAGGAATTAACCAAAGGCTCAGCGTGCCGTGCCGGAACCAGATTAGGGCCTGAAGCCATCCTGCGGTGTTGCGGCCAGCTCAAAAGAAAGTGAGTTGAAGAAAGGAGCTCAGGGGCACTGTAATTCACAAACCTGCAGAGTTATAAATGACAGCTATCGTCCAAAAATAGACTGAAGTAAGGCTGCCAAGAGGACTTGAAAGCGGGGCAGAATTGCAGGAAACCGATTTCAGGAGGTAGACTGGAATTGCATTGAAAGCATAGGAAAAGAGGCAGAACGTCCACAATGATGCACTTGGCCAAAAAGGGCGTATGCGTTTTTTCCTGAATATATTCAGGAAAAAACGCATACGCCCTTTTTGGCCAACCAAGCAAGCTTGCAAAGGAAATCTGCACTACAATGAAGTCTCACTTCCCCCCGGTCAAAAGGGCCATCTGAAAAAAGTGTAAAATCCAGAAAGGCAGGACAGGCCATGGAGAACTGGGAGCCTTGTTATGCTGATGGGCGGGATGTAAATTGCCAACAGACACTTGGGAGAAGTGTATGGTGTTTCCTGAAACATCTAAAAAACAAAGCAACAGAGCCTAGGGCACTGCCACTTATGGTCCTATAGCTTAGGGAAATTAAAATCAAAAAGACACAGCCACCCCAAAGTTTGGAACGGCTCTGTTTACAAGAACCTCGTTTACAGTACAAGTTCAACATCGCAGAAAGTGAAAAATGGAGAAAGAAGTTGTGGTATTTACTTACAAAGCAATATCACTCAGCAATGAAATCTGTGTCATCAGGCCCTTAGCAGCACAATGAGTGGATTCAGGTATGATGATTCTAACTGAAATAAGTCACACAGAAAAAGAAACATCATAAGATATCAGTAATACACGGAATGTAAACTTGGCTACACAGGAACTGAATTACAGAACAGAACAGGGTCTCAAATTTAGAAAACCAACTTATGCTTGCTTAAGGGTAAAGGTGAGTTGGGGTGCTGCATAAAACCAGAGATTGAAATGAGCACAGATAAAGTTCCTTAAGTCAAATATGGAATAGACAAGAGCTACTCCTTGCTCAACGAAATGGACTCAACACCGCATATTAAACGCCTAAGAATGTACCTGACTAGTAAGTATCTTAAAACCTATAGATTGCTATGTCTCCGAAAGAGAATCAAGCATGTGTACAGGGGCATAAACGCAGCAGTGATAGGATTGGAGAGGTTTGGTGAGCAAATGAAGACCCTTTGAAGTCATATTGCATGGTACCCATTCCACGGGTTTCAACTACCCAGGTTTTAGGTATTCTTCTTTCAGCTAAAACATGCATGTGGAACCCAAGTATGATCAACCATGTGATCGGGAGACGTGTTCAAATATGTCTCCGTTTTCCTCCCCTGCTACTCGGGTGCAACATTCCAGACGCTTTACTAACACTCTCCCGACTTGGAGAGTCAGCGCCTTTAACCTCCTGTTTGGCCCAGTTTGCAATTTCTGTGGAAGATGAACAGGAATAGCGAGAACCAATGAGAGGCTAGCTGGAGGTGTCTGGACTGGCAAATTTAACTCTCATTTCCCAACAGGAAGAGGAAGTAACCAAAGGCTCAGCGTACCGTACCGGAACCAGATTAGGGCCTGAAGCCATCCTGCGGTGTTGCGGCCAGCTCAAAAGAAAGCGAGTTGAAGAAAGGAGCTCAGGGGCACTGTAATTCACAAACCTGCAGAGTTATAAATGACAGCTATCGTCCAAAAATAGACTGAAGTAAGGCTGCCAAGAGGACTTGAAAGCGGGGCAGAATTGCAGGAAACCGATTTCAGGAGGTAGACTGGAATTGCATTGAAAGCATAGGAAAAGAGGCAGAACGTCCACAATGATGCACTTGGCCAAAAAGGGCGTATGCGTTTTTTCCTGAATATATTCAGGAAAAAACGCATACGCCCTTTTTGGCCAACCAAGCAAGCTTGCAAAGGAAATCTGCACTACAATGAAGTCTCACTTCCCCCCGGTCAAAAGGGCCATCTGAAAAAAGTGTAAAATCCAGAAAGGCAGGACAGGCCATGGAGAACTGGGAGCCTTGTTATGCTGATGGGCGGGATGTAAATTGCCAACAACCACTCGGGAGAAGTGTATGGTGTTTCCTGAAACATCTAAAAAACAAAGCAACAGAACCTAGGGCACTTCCACTTATGGTCCTATAGCTTAGGGAAATTAAAATCAAAAAGACACAGCCACCCCAAAGTTTGGAACGGCTCTGTTTACAAGAACCTCGTTTACAGTACAAGTTCAACATCGCAGAAAGTGAAAAATGGATAAAGAAGTTGTGGTATTTACTTACAAAGCAATATCACTCAGCAATGAAATCTGTGTCATCAGGCCCTTAGCAGCACAATGAGTGGATTCAGGTATGATGATTCTAACTGAAGTAAGTCACACAGAAAAAGAAACATCATAAGATATCAGTAATACACGGAATGTAAACTTGGCTACACAGGAACTGAATTACAGAACAGAACAGGGTCTCAAATTTAGAAAACCAACTTATGCTTGCTTAAGGGTAAAGGTGAGTTGGGGTGCTGCATAAAACCAGAGATTGAAATGAGCACAGATAAAGTTCCTTAAGTCAAATATGGAAAAGACAAGAGCTACTCCTTGCTCAACGAAATGGACTCAACACCGCATATTAAACGCCTAAGAATGTACCTGACTAGTAAGTATCTTAAAACCTATAGATTGCTATGTCTCCGAAAGAGAATCAAGCATGTGTACAGGGGCATAAACGCAGCAGTGATAGGATTGGAGAGGTTCGGTGAGCAAATGAAGACCCTTTGAAGTCATATTGCATGGTACCCATTCCACGGGTTTCAACTACCCAGGTTTTAGGTATTCTTCCTTCAGCTAAAACATGCATGTGGAACCTAGAGTATGATCAACCATGTGATCGGGAGACGTGTTCAAATATGTCTCAGTTTTCCTCCCCTGGTACTCGGGTGCAACATTCCAGACGCTTTACTAACACTCTCCCGACTTGGAGAGTCAGTCCCTTTAACCTCCTGTTTGGCCCAGTTTGCAATTTCTGCGGAAGATGAACAGGAATAGCGAGAACCAATGAGAGGCTAGCTGGAGGTGTCTGGACGGGCAAATTTAACTCTCATTTCCCACCAGGAAGAGGAATTAACCAAAGGCTCAGCATGCCGGGCCGGAACCAGATTAGGGCCTGAAGCCATCCTGCGGTGTTGCGGCCAGGTCACAAGAAAGCGAGTTGAAGAAAGGAGCTCAGGGGCACTGTAATTCACAAACCTGCAGAGTTATAAATGACAGCTATCGTCCAAAAATAGACTGAAGTAAGGCTGCCAAGAGGACTTGAAAGCGGGGCAGAATTGCAGGAAACCGATTTCAGGAGGTAGAATGGAATTGCACTGAAAGCATAGCAAAAGAGGCAGAACGTCCACAATGATGCACTTGGTCAAAAAGGGCGTATGGGTTTTTTCCTGAATATATTCAGGAAAAAACGCATACGCCCTTTTTGGCCAACCAAGCAAGCTTGCAAAGGAAATCTGCACTACAATGAAGTCTCACTTCCCCCCGGTCAAAAGGGCCATCTGAAAAAAGTGTAAAATCCAGAAAGGCAGGACAGGCCATGGAGAACTGGGAGCCTTGTTATGCTGATGGGCGGGATGTAAATTGCCAACAACCACTCGGGAGAAGTGTATGGTGTTTCCTGAAACATCTAAAAAACAAAGCAACAGAACCTAGGGCACTTCCACTTATGGTCCTATAGCTTAGGGAAATTAAAATCAAAAAGACACAGCCACCCCAAAGTTTGGAACGGCTCTGTTTACAAGAACCTCGTTTACAGTACAAGTTCAACATCGCAGAAAGTGAAAAATGGATAAAGAAGTTGTGGTATTCACTTACAAAGCAATATCACTCAGCAATGAAATCTATGTCATCAGGCCCTTAGCAGCACAATGAGGGGATTCAGGTATGATGATTCTAACTGAAATAAGTCACACAGAAAAAGAAACTTCATAAGATATCAGTAATACACGGAATGGAAACTTGGCTACACAGGAACTGAATTACAGAACAGAACAGGGCCTCAAATTTAGAAAACCAACTTATGCTTGCTTAAGGGTAAAGGTGAGTTGGGGTGCTGCATAAAACCAGAGATTGAAATGAGCACAGATAAAGTTCCTTAAGCCAAATATGGAATAGACAAGAGCTACTCCTTGCTCAACGAAATGGACTCAACACCGCATATTAAACGCCTAAGAATGTACCTGACTTGTAAGTATCTTAAAACCTATGGATTGCTATGTCTCCGAAAGAGAATCAAGCATGTGTACAGGGGCATAAACGCAGCAGTGATAGGATTGGAGAGGTTCGGTGAGCAAATGAAGACCCTTTGAAGTCATATTGCATGGTACCCATTCCACGGGTTTCAACTACCCAGGTTTAAGGTATTCTTCCTTCAGCTAAAACATGCATGTGGAACCTAGAGTATGATCAACCATGTGATCGGGAGACGTGTTCAAATATGTCTCAGTTTTCCTCCCCTGGTACTCGGGTGCAACATTCCAGACGCTTTACTAACACTCTCCCCACTTGGAGAGTCAGTCCCTTTAAACTCCTGTTTGGCCCAGTTTGCAATTTCTGCGGAAGATGAACAGGAATAGCGAGAACCAATGAGAGGCTAGCTGGAGGTGTCTGGACGGGCAAATTTACCTCTCATTTCCCACCAGGAAGAGGAATTAACCAAAGGCTTAGCATGCCGGGCCGGAACCAGATTAGGGCCTGAAGCCATCCTGCGGTGTTGCGGCCAGGTCACAAGAAAGCGAGTTGAAGAAAGGAGCTCAGGGGCACTGTAATTCACAAACCTGCAGAGTTATAAATGACAGCTATCGTCCAAAAATAGACTGAAGTAAGGCTGCCAAGAGGACTTGAAAGCGGGGCAGAATTGCAGGAAACCGATTTCAGGAGGTAGACTGGAATTGCATTGAAAGCATAGCAAAAGAGGCAGAACGTCCACAATGATGCACTTGGTCAAAAAGGGCGTATGGGTTTTTTCCTGAATATATTCAGGAAAAAACGCATACGCCCTTTTTGGCCAACCAAGCAAGCTTGCAAAGGAAATCTGCACTACAATGAAGTCTCACTTCCCCCCGGTCAAAAGGGCCATCTGAAAAAAGTGTAAAATCCAGACAGGCAACAGGCCATTGAGAACTGGGAGCCTTGTTATGCTGATGGGCGGGATGTAAATTGCCAACAGACACTTGGGAGAAGTGTATGGTGTTTCCTGAAACATCTAAGAAACAAAGCAACAGAGCCTAGGGCACTTCCACTTATGGTCCTATAGCTTAGGGAAATTAAAATCAAAAAGACACAGCCACCCCAAAGTTTGGAACGGCTCTGTTTACAAGAACCTCGTTTACAGTACAAGTTCAACATCGCAGAAAGTGAAAAATGGATAAAGAAGTTGTGGTATTCACTTACAAAGCAATATCACTCAGCAATGAAATCTGTGTCATCAGGCCCTTAGCAGCACAATGAGTGGATTCAGGTATGATGATTCTAACTGAAATAAGTCACACAGAAAAAGAAACATCATAACATATCAGTAATACACGGAATGGAAACTTGGCTACACAGGAACTGAATTACAGAACAGAACAGGGCCTCAAATTTAGAAAAACAACTTATGCTTGCTTAAGGGTAAAGGTGAGTTGGGGTGCTGCATAAAACCAGAGATTGAAATGAGCACAGATAAAGTTCCTTAAGCCAAATATGGAATAGACAAGAGCTACTCCTTGCTCAACGAAATGGACTCAACACCGCATATTAAACGCCTAAGAATGTACCTGACTTGTAAGTATCTTAAAACCTATGGATTGCTATGTCTCCGAAAGAGAATCAAGCATGTGTACAGGGGCATAAACGCAGCAGTGATAGGATTGGAGAGGTTCGGTGAGCAAATGAAGACCCTTTGAAGTCATATTGCATGGTACCCATTCCACGGGTTTCAACTACCCAGGTTTAAGGTATTCTTCCTTCAGCTAAAACATGCATGTGGAACCTAGAGTATGATCAACCATGTGATCGGGAGACGTGTTCAAATATGTCTCAGTTTTCCTCCCCTGGTACTCGGGTGCAACATTCCAGACGCTTTACTAACATTCTCCCCACTTGGAGAGTCAGTCCCTTTAACCTCCTGTTTGGCCCAGTTTGCAATTTCTGCGGAAGATGAACAGGAATAGCGAGAACCAATGAGAGGCTAGCTGGAGGTGTCTGGACGGGCAAATTTAACTCTCATTTCCCACCAGGAAGAGGAATTAACCAAAGGCTCAGCATGCCGGGCCGGAACCAGATTAGGGCCTGAAGCCATCCTGCGGTGTTGCGGCCAGCTCACAAGAAAGCGAGTTGAAGAAAGGAGCTCAGGGGCACTGTAATTCACAAACCTGCAGAGTTATAAATGACAGCTATCGTCCAAAAATAGACTGAAGTAAGGCTGCCAAGAGGACTTGAAAGCGGGGCAGAATTGCAGGAAACCGATTTCAGGAGGTAGACTGGAATTGCATTGAAAGCATAGGAAAAGAGGCAGAACGTCCACAATGATGCACTTGGCCAAAAAAGGCATATGCGTTTTTTCCTGAATATATTCAGGAAAAAACGCATACGCCCTTTTTGGCAAACCAAGCAAGCTTGCAAAGGAAATCTGCACTACAATGAAGTCTCACTTCCCCCCGGTCAAAAGGGCCATCTGAATAAAGTGTAAAATCCAGAAAGGCAGGACAGGCCATGGAGAACTGGGAGCCTTGTTATGCTGATGGGCGGGATGTAAATTGCCAACAGACACTTGGGAGAAGTGTATGGTGTTTCCTGAAACATCTAAAAAACAAAGCACCAGAGCCTAGGGCACTGCCACTTATGGTCCTATAGCTTAGGGAAATTAAAATCAAAAAGACACAGCCACCCCAAAGTTTGGAACGGCTCTGTTTATAAGAACCTCGTTTACAGTACAAGTTCAACATCGCAGTAAGTGAAAAATGGATAAAGAAGTTGTGGTATTTACTTACAAAGCAATATCACTCAGCAATGAAATCTGTGTCATCAGGCCCTTAGCAGCACAATGAGTGGATTCAGGTATGATGATTCTAACTGAAGTAAGTCACACAGAAAAAGAAACATCATAAGATATCAGTAATACACGGAATGTAAACTTGGCTACACAGGAACTGAATTACAGAACAGAACAGGGTCTCAAATTTAGAAAACCAACTTATGCTTGCTTAAGGGTAAAGGTGAGTTGGGGTGCTGCATTAAACCAGAGATTGAAATGAGCACAGATAAACTTCCTTAAGTCAAATATGGAATAGACAAGAGCTACTCCTTGCTCAACGAAATGGACTCAACACCGCATATTAAACGCCTAAGAATGTACCTGACTAGTAAGTATCTTAAAACCTATGGATTGCTATGTCTCCGAAAGAGAATCAAGTATGTGTACAGGGGCATAAAGGCAGCAGTGATAGGATTGGAGAGGTTCGGTGAGCAAATGAAGACCCTTTGAAGTCATATTGCATGGTACCCATTACACGGGTCTTAACTCTTCAGGTTTAAGGTATTCTTCCTTCAGCTAAAACATGCATGTGGAACCCAAGTATGATCAACCATGTGAACGGGAGACGTGTTCAAATATGTCTCAGTTTTCCTCCCCTGGTACTCGGGTGCAACATTCCAGACGCTTTACTAACACTCTCCACACTTGGAGAGTCAGCGCCTTTAACCTCCTGTTTGGCCCAGTTTGCAATTTCTGCGGAAGATGAACAGGAATAGCGAGAACCAATGAGAGACTAGCTGGAGGTGTCTGGACGGGCAAATTTAACTCTCATTTCCCACCAGGAAGAGGAAATAACCAAATGCTCAGCGTGCCGTGCCGGAACCATATTAGGGCCTGAAGCCATCCTGCGGTGTTGCGGCCAGGTCACAAGAAAGCGAGTTGAAGAAAGGAGCTCAGGGGCACTGTAATTCACAAACCTGCAGAGTTATAAATGACAGCTATCGTCCAAAAATAGACTGAAGTAAGGCTGCCAAGAGGACTTGAAAGCGGGGCAGAATTGCAGGAAACCGATTTCAGGAGGTAGACTGAAATTGCATTGAAAGCATAGGAAAAGAGGCAGAACGTCCACAATGATGCACTTGGCCAAAAAGGGCGTATGCGTTTTTTCCTGAATATATTCAGGAAAAAACGCATACGCCCTTTTTGGCCAACCAAGCAAGCTTGCAAAGGAAATCTGCACTACAATGAAGTCTCACTTCCCCCCGGTCAAAAGGGCCATCTGAAAAAAGTGTAAAATCCAGAAAGGCAGGACAGGCCATGGAGAACTGGGAGCCTTGTTATGCTGATGGGCGGGATGTAAATTGCCAACAGACACTCGGGAGAAGTGTATGGTGTTTCCTGAAACATCTAAAAAACAAAGCAACAGAGCCTAGGGCACTGCCACTTATGGTCCTATAGCTTAGGGAAATTAAAATAAAAAAGACACAGCCACCCCAAAATTTGGGACGCCTCTGTTTACAAGAACCTCATTTACAGTACAAGTTCAACATCGCAGAAAGTGAAAAATGGATAAAGAAGTTGTGGTATTTACTTACAAAGCAATATCACTCAGCAATGAAATCTGTGTCATCAGGCCCTTAGCAGCACAATGAGTGGATTCAGGTATGATGATTCTAACTGAAGTAAGTCACACAGAAAAAGAAACATCATAAGATATCAGTAATACACGGAATGTAAACTTGGCTACACAGGAACTGAATTACAGAACAGAACAGGGTCTCAAATTTAGAAAACCAACTTATGCTTGCTTAAGGGTAAAGGTGAGTTGGGGTGCTGCATAAAACCAGAGATTGAAATGAGCACAGATAAACTTCCTTAAGTCAAATATGGAATAGACAAGAGCTACTCCTTGCTCAACGAAATGGACTCAACACCGCATATTAAACGCCTAAGAATGTACCTGACTAGTAAGTATCTTAAAACCTATGGATTGCTATGTCTCCGAAAGAGAATCAAGTATGTGTACAGGGGCATAAAGGCAGCAGTGATAGGATTGGAGAGGTTCGGTGAGCAAATGAAGACCCTTTGAAGTCATATTGCATGGTACCCATTACACGGGTCTTAACTCTTCAGGTTTAAGGTATTCTTCCTTCAGCTAAAACATGCATGTGGAACCCAAGTATGATCAACCATGTGAACGGGAGACGTGTTCAAATATGTCTCAGTTTTCCTCCCCTGGTACTCGGGTGCAACATTCCAGACGCTTTACTAACACTCTCCACACTTGGAGAGTCAGCGCCTTTAACCTCCTGTTTGGCCCAGTTTGCAATTTCTGCGGAAGATGAACAGGAATAGCGAGAACCAATGAGAGACTAGCTGGAGGTGTCTGGACGGGCAAATTTAACTCTCATTTCCCACCAGGAAGAGGAAATAACCAAATGCTCAGCATGCCGTGCCGGAACCATATTAGGGCCTGAAGCCATCCTGCGGTGTTGCGGCCAGGTCACAAGAAAGCGAGTTGAAGAAAGGAGCTCAGGGGCACTGTAATTCACAAACCTGCAGAGTTATAAATGACAGCTATCGTCCAAAAATAGACTGAAGTAAGGCTGCCAAGAGGACTTGAAAGCGGGGCAGAATTGCAGGAAACCGATTTCAGGAGGTAGACTGAAATTGCATTGAAAGCATAGGAAAAGAGGCAGAACGTCCACAATGATGCACTTGGCCAAAAAGGGCGTATGCGTTTTTTCCTGAATATATTCAGGAAAAAACGCATACGCCCTTTTTGGCCAACCAAGCAAGCTTGCAAAGGAAATCTGCACTACAATGAAGTCTCACTTCCCCCCGGTCAAAAGGGCCATCTGAAAAAAGTGTAAAATCCAGAAAGGCAGGACAGGCCATGGAGAACTGGGAGCCTTGTTATGCTGATGGGCGGGATGTAAATTGCCAACAGACACTCCGGAGAAGTGTATGGTGTTTCCTGAAACATCTAAAAAACAAAGCAACAGAGCCTAGGGCACTGCCACTTATGGTCCTATAGCTTAGGGAAATTAAAATAAAAAAGACACAGCCACCCCAAAATTTGGGACGCCTCTGTTTACAAGAACCTCATTTACAGTACAAGTTCAACATCGCAGAAAGTGAAAAATGGATAAAGAAGTTGTGGTATTTACTTACAAAGCAATATCACTCAGCAATGAAATCTGTGTCATCAGGCCCTTAGCAGCACAATGAGTGGATTCAGGTATGATGATTCTAACTGAAATAAGTCACACAGAAAAAGAAACATCATAAGATATCAGTAATACACGGAATGTAAACTTGGCTACACAGGAACTGAATTACAGAACAGAACAGGGTCTCAAATTTAGAAAACCAACTTATGTTTGCTTAAGGGTAAAGGTGAGTTGGGGTGCTGCATAAAACCAGAGATTGAAATGAGCACAGATAAAGTTCCTTAAGCCAAATATGGAATAGACAAGAGCTACTCCTTGCTCAACGAAATGGACTCAACACCCCATAATAAACGCCTAAGAATGTTCCTGACTAGTAAGTATCTTAAAACCTATGGATTGCTATGTCTCCGAAAGAGAATCAAGCATGTGTACAGGGGCATAAACGCAGCAGTGATAGGATTGGAGAGGTTCGGTGAGCAAATGAAGACCCTTTGAAGTCATATTGCATGGTACCCATTCCACGGGTTTCAACTACCCAAGTTTAAGGTATTCTTCCTTCAGCTAAAACATGCATGTGGAACCTAGAGTATGATCAACCATGTGATCGGGAGACGTGTTCAAATATGTCTCAGTTTTCCTCCCCTGGTACTCGGGTGCAACTTTCCAGACGCTTTACTAACACTCTCCACACTTGGAGAGTCAGTGCCTTTAACCTCTTGTTTGGCCCAGTTTGCAATTTCTGCGGAAGATGAACAGGAATAGCGAGAACCAATGAGAGACTAGCTGGAGGTGTCTGAACGGGCAAATTTAACTCTCATTTCCCACCAGGAAGAGGAATTAACCAAAGGCTCAGCGTGCCGTGCCGGAACCAGATTAGGGCCTGAAGCCATCCTGCGGTGTTGCGGCCAGGTCACAAGAAAGCGAGTTGAAGAAAGGAGCTCAGCGGCACTGTAATTCACAAACCTGAAGAGTTATAAATGACAGCTATCGTCCAAAAATAGACTGAAGTAAGGCTGCCAAGAGGACTTGAAAGCGGGGCAGAATTGCAGGAAACCGATTTCAGGAGGTAGACTGGAATTGCATTGAAAGCATAGGAAAAGAGGCAGAACGTCCACAATGATGCACTTGGCCAAAAAGGGCGTATGCATTTTTTCCTGAATATATTCAGGAAAAAACGCATACGCCCTTTTTGGCCAACCAAGCAAGCTTGCAAAGGAAATCTGCACTACAATGAAGTCTCACTTCCCCCCGGTCAAAAGGGCCATCTGAAAAAAGTGTAAAATCCAGAAAGGCAGGACAGGCCATGGAGAACTGGGAGCCTTGTTATGCTGATGGGCGGGATGTAAATTGCCAACAACCACTCGGGAGAAGTGTATGGTGTTTCCTGAAACATCTAAAAAACAAAGCAACAGAACCTAGGGCACTTCCACTTATGGTCCTATAGCTTAGGGAAATTAAAATCAAAAAGACACAGCCACCCCAAAGTTTGGAACGGCTCTGTTTACAAGAACCTCGTTTACAGTACAAGTTCAACATCGCAGAAAGTGAAAAATGGATAAAGAAGTTGTGGTATTTACTTACAAAGCAATATCACTCAGCAATGAAATCTGTGTCATCAGGCCCTTAGCAGCACAATGAGTGGATTCAGGTATGATGATTCTAACTGAAATAAGTCACACAGAAAAAGAAACATCATAAGATATCAGTAATACACGGAATGTAAACTTGGCTACACAGGAACTGAATTACAGAACAGAACAGGGTCTCAAATTTAGAAAACCAACTTATGCTTGCTTAAGGGTAAAGGTGAGTTGGGGTGCTGCATAAAACCAGAGATTGAAATGAGCACAGATAAAGTTCCTTAGGCCAAATATGGAATAGACAAGAGCTACTCCTTGCTCAACGAAATGGACTCAACACCGCATATTAAACGCCTAAGAATGTACCTGACTAGTAAGTATCTTAAAACCTATAGATTGCTATCTCTCCGAAAGTGAATAAATCATGTGTACAGGGGCATAAACGCAGCAGTGATAGGATTGGAGAGGTTCGGTGAGCAAATGAAGACCCTTTGAAGTCATATTGCATGGTACCCATTCCACGGGTTTCAACTACCCAGGTTTTAGGTATTCTTCCTTCAGCTAAAACATGCATGTGGAACCCAGAGTATGATCAACCATGTGATCGGGAGACGTGTTCAAATATGTCTCAGTTTTCCTCCCCTGGTACTCGGGTGCAACATTCCAGACGCTTTACTAACACTCTCCCGACTTGGAGAGTCAGTCCCTTTAACCTCCTGTTTGGCCCAGTTTGCAATTTCTGCGGAAGATGAACAGGAATAGCGAGAACCAATGAGAGGCTAGCTGGAGGTGTCTGGACGGGCAAATTTAA
>NW_027193172.1:0-48000 GCF_949987515.2 Delphinus delphis | reverse complement strand
TTCTGCCCCGCTTTCAAGTCCTCTTGGCAGCCTTACTTCAGTCTATTTTTGGACGATAGCTGTCATTTATAAGTCTGCAGGTTTGTGAATTACAGTGCCCCTGAGCTCCTTTCTTCAACTCGCTTTCTTTTCAGCTGGCCGAAACACCGCAGGATGGCTTCAGGCCCTAATCTGGTTCCGGCACGGCACACTGAGCCTTTGGTTATTTCCTCTTCCTGGTGGGAAATGAGAGTTAAATTTGCCCGTCCAGACACCTCCAGCTAGCCTCTCATTGGTTCTCGCTATTCCTGTTCATCTTCTGCAGAAATTGCAAACTGGGCCAAACAGGAGGTTAAAGGCGCTGACTCTCCAAGTGGGGAGAGTGTTAGTAAAGCGTCTGGAATGTTGCACCCGAGTACCAGGGGAGGAAAACTGAGACATATTTGAACACGTCTCCCGTTCACATGGTTGATCATACTTGGGTTACACATGCATGTTTTAGCTGAAGGAAGAATACCTTAAACCTGGAGAGTTGAGACCTGTGTAATGGGTACCATGCAATATGACTTCAAAGGGTCTTCATTTGCTCACCGAACCTCTCCAATCCAATCACTGCTGCGTTTATGCCCCTGTACACATGCTTGATTCTCTTTTGGAGACATAGCAATCCATAGGTTTTACGATACTTACTAGTCAGGTATATTCTTAGGCGTTCAATATGCGGTGTTGAGTCCCTTTCGTTGAGCAAGGAGTAGCTCTTGTCTATTCCATATTTGACTTAAGGAACTTTATCTGTGCTCATTTCAATCTCTGGTTTTATGCAGCACCCCAACTCACCTTTACCCTTAAGCAAGCATAAGTTGGTTTTCTAAATTTGAGACCCTGTTCTGTTCTGTAATTCAGTTCCTGTGTAGCCAAGTTTCCATTCCATGTATTACTGATATCTTATGATGTTTCTTTTTCTGTGTGACTTATTTCAGTTAGAATCATCATACCTGAATCCACTCATTGTGCTGCTAAGGGTCTGATGACACAGATTTCATTGCTGAGTGATATTGCTTTGTAAGTAAATACCACAACTTCTTTATCCATTTTTCACTTTCTGCGATGTTGAACTTGTACTGTAAACGAGGTTCTTGTAAACAGAGCCGTTCCAAACTTTGGGGTGGCTGTGTCTTTTTGATTTTAATTTCCCTAATCTATAGGACCATAAGTGGAAGTGCCCTAGGTTCTGTTGCTTTGTTTTTTAGATGTTTCAGGAAACACCATACATTTCACCCGAGTGTCTGTTGGCAATTTACATCCCGCCCATCAGCATAACAAGGCTCCCAGTTCTCCATGGCCTGTCCTGCCTTTCTGGATTTTACACTTTTTTCAGATGGCCCTTTTGACCGGGGAGAAGTGAGACTTCATTGTAGTGCAGATTTCCTTTGCAAGCTTGCTTGGTTGGCCAAAAAGGGCGTATGCGTTTTTTCCTGAATATATTCAGGAAAAAACGCATACGCCCTTTTTGGCCAAGTGCATCATTGTGGACGTTCTGCCTCTTTTCCTATGCTTTCAATGCAATTCCAGTCTACCTCCTGAAATCGGTTTCCTGCAATTCTGCCCCGCTTTCAAGTCCTCTTGGCAGCCTTACTTCAGTATATTTTTGGACGATAGCTGTCATTTATAACTCTGCAGGTTTGTGAATTACAGTGCCCCTGAGCTCCTTTCTTCAACTCGCTTTCTTGTGACCTGGCCGCAACATCGCAGGATGGCTTCAGGCTCTAATCTGGTTCTGGCACGGCACGCTGAGCCTTTGGTTAATTCCTCTTCCTGGTGGGAAATGAGAGTTAAATTTGCCCATCCAGACACCTCCAGCTAGTCTCTCATTCGTTCTCGCTATTCCTGTTCATCTTCCGCAGAAATTGCAAACTGGGCCAAACAGGAGGTTAAAGGCGCTGACTCTCCAAGTGGGGAGAGTGTTAGTAAAGCGTCTGGAATGTTGCACCCGAGTACCAGGGGAGGAAAACTGAGACATATTTGAACACGTCTCCCGTTCACATGGTTGATCATACTCTAGGTTCCACATGCATGTTTTAGCTGAAGGAAGAATACCTTAAACCTGGAGAGTTGAGACCCGTGGAATGGGTACCATGCAATATGACTTCACAGGGTCTTCATTTGCTCACCGAACCTCTCCAATCCAATCACTGGCTGCGTTTATGCCCCTGTACACGTGCTTGATTCTCTTTCGGAGACATAGCAATCCATAGGTTTTAAGATACTTACTAGTCAGGTACATTCTTAGGCGTTTAATATGCGGTGTTGAGTCCATTTCGTTGAGCAAGGAGTAGCTCTTGTCTATTCCATATTTGGCTTAAGGAACTTTATCTGTGCTCATTTCAATCTCTGGTTTTATGCAGCACCCCAACTCACCTTTCCCCTTAAGCAAGCATAAGTTGGTTTTCTAAATTTGAGACCCTGTTCTGTTCTGTAATTCAGTTCCTGTGTAGCCAAGTTTCCATTCCGTGTATTACTGATATCTTATGATGTTTCTTTTTCTGTGTGACTTATTTCAGTTAGAATCATCATACCTGAATCCACTCATTGTGCTTCTAAGGGCCTGATGACACAGATTTCATTGCTGAGTGATATTGCTTTGTAAGTAAATACCACAACTTCTTTATCCATTTTTCACTTTCTGCGATGTTGAACTTGTACTGTAAACGAGGTTCTTGTAAACAGAGCCGTTCCAAACTTTGGGGTGGCTGTGTCTTTTTGATTTTAATTTCCCTAAGCTATAGGACCATAAGTGGAAGTGCCCTAGGCTCTGTTGCTTTGTTTTTTAGATGTTTCAGGAAACACCATACACTTCTCCCGAGTGTCTGTTGGCAATTTACATCCCGCCCATCAGCATAACA
Organism: Delphinus delphis; assembly: GCF_949987515.2. NCBI lineage: Eukaryota > Metazoa > Chordata > Mammalia > Artiodactyla > Delphinidae > Delphinus > Delphinus delphis. The sequence continues at coordinate 45,118 of NW_027193172.1, read as the reverse complement.
AGGCTCCCAGTTCTCCATGGCCAGTCCTGCCTTTCTGGATTTTACACTTTTTTCAGATGGCCCTTTTGACTGGGGGGAAGTGAGACTTCATTGTAGTGCAGATTTCCTTTGCAAGTTTGCTTGGTTGGCCAAAAAGGGCGTATGCGTTTTTTCCTGAATATATTCAGGAAAAAACGCATACGCCCTTTTTGGCCAAGTGCATCATTGTGGACGTTCTGCCTCTTTTCCTATGCTTTCAATGCAATTCCAGTCTACCTCCTGAAATCGGTTTCCTACAATTCTGCCCCGCTTTCAAGTCCTCTTGGCAGCCTTACTTCAGTCTATTTTTGGACGATAGCTGTCATTTATAACTCTGCAGGTTTGTGAATTACAGTGCCCCTGAGCTCCTTTCTTCAACTCGCTTTCTTGTGAGCTGGCCGCAACACCGCAGGATGTCTTCAGGCCCTAATCTGGTTCTGGCACGGCACGCTGAGCCTTTGGTTAATTCCTCTTCCTGGTGGGAAATGAGAGTTAAATTTGCCCATCCAGACACCTCCAGCTAGTCTCTCATTGGTTCTCGCTATTCCTGTTCATCTTCCACAGAAATTGCAAACTGCGCCAAACAGGAGGTTAAAGGGACTGACTCTCCAAGTGGGGAGAGTGTTAGTAAAGCGTCTGGAATGTTGCACCCGAGTACCAGGGGAGGAAAACTGAGACATATTTGAACACGTCTCCCGATCACATGGTTGATCATACTCTAGGTTCCACATGCATGTTTTAGCTGAAGGAAGAATACCTTAAACCTGGGTAGTTGAAACCCGTGGAATGGGTACCATGCAATATGACTTCAAAGGGTCTTCATTTGCTCACCGAACCTCTGCAATCCTATCACTGCTGCGTTTATGCCCCTGTACACGTGCTTGATTCTCTTTCGGAGACATAGCAATCCATAGGTTTTAAGATACTTACTAGTCAGGTACATTCTTAGGCGTTTAATATGCGGTGTTGAGTCCATTTCGTTGAGCAAGGCGTAGCTCTTGTCTATTCCATATTTGGCTTAAGGAACTTTATCTGTGCTCATTTCAATCTCTGGTTTTATGCAGCACCCCAACTCACCTTTCCCCTTAAGCAAGCATAAGTTGGTTTTCTAAATTTGAGACCCTGTTCTGTTCTGTAATTCAGTTCCTGTGTAGCCAAGTTTCCATTCCGTGTATTACTGATATCTTATGATGTTTCTTTTTCTGTGTGACTTATTTCAGTTAGAATCATCATACCTAAATCCACTCATTGTGCTGCTAAGGGCCTGATGACACAGATTTCATTGCTGAGTGATATTGCTTTGTAAGTAAATACCACAACTTGTTTATCCATTTTTCACTTTCTGCGATGTTGAACTTGTACTGTAAACGAGGTTCTTGTAAACAGAGCCGTTCCAAACTTTGGGGTGGCTGTGTCTTTTTGATTTTAATTTCCCTAAGCTATAGGACCATAAGTGGAAGTGCCCTAGGTTCTGTTGCTTTGTTTTTTAGATGTTTCAGGAAACACCATACACTTCTCCCAAGTGGTTGTTGGCAATTTACATCCCGCCCATCAGCATAACAAGGCTCCCGGTTCTCCATGGTCTGTCCTGCCTTTCTGGATTTTACACTTTTTTCAGATGGCCCTTTTGACCGGGGGGAAGTGAGACTTCATGGTAGTGCAGATTTCCTTTGCAAGCTTGCTTGGTTGGCCAAAAAGGGCATATGCGTTTTTTCCTGAATATATTCAGGACAAAACGCATACGCCCTTTTTGGCCAAGTGCATCATTGTGGACGTTCTGCCTCTTTTCCTATGCTTTCAATGCAATTCCAGTCTACCTCCTGAAATCGGTTTCCTGCAATTCTGCCCCGCTTTCAAGTCCTCTTGGCAGCCTTACTTCAGTCTATTTTTGGACGATAGCTGTCATTTATAACTCTGCAGGTTTGTGAATTACAGTGCCCCTGAGCTCCTTTCTTCAACTCGCTTTCTTTTGAGCTGGCCGAAACACCGCAGGATGGCTTCAGGCCCTAATCTGGTTCCGGCACGGCACACTGAGCCTTTGGTTATTTCCACTTCCTGGTGGGAAATGAGAGTTAAATTTGCCCGTCCAGACACCTCCAGCTAGCCTCTCATTGGTTCTCACTATTCCCGTTCATCTTCCGCAGAAATTGCAAACTGGGCCAAACAGGAGGTTAAAGGCGCTGACTCTCCAAGTGAGGAGAGTGTAAGTAAAGCGTCTGGAATGTTGCACCCGAGTACCAGGGGAGGAAAACTGAGACATATTTGAACACGTCTCCCGTTCACATGGTTGATGATACTCTGGGTCCCACATGCATGTTTTAGCTGAAGGAAGAATACCTTAAACCTGGGTAGTTGAAACCCGTGGAATGGGTACCATGCAATATGACTTCAAAGGGTCTTCATTTGCTCACCGAACCTCTCCAATCCTATCACTGCTGGGTTTATGCCCCTGTACACATGCTTGATTGTCTTTCGGAGACATAGCAATCCATAGGTTTTAAGATACTTACTAGTCAGGTACATTCTTAGGCGTTTAATATGCGGTGTTGAGTCCATTTCGTTGAGCAAGGAGTAGCTCTTGTCTATTCCATATTTGGCTTAAGGAACTTTATCTGTGCTCATTTCAGTCTCTGGTTTTATGCAGCACCCCAACTCACCTTTACCCTTAAGCAAGCATAAGTTGGTTTTCTAAATTTGAGACCCTGTTCTGTTCTGTAATTCAGTTCCTGTGTAGCCAAGTTTACATTCCGTGTATTAGTGATATCTTATGATGTTTCTTTTTCTGTGTGACTTATTTCAGCTAGAATCATCGTACCTGAATCCACTCATTATGCTGCTACGGGCCTGATGACATAGATTTCATTGGTGAGTGATACTGCATTGTACGTAAGTACCACAAGTTCTTTATCCATTTTTCACTTTCTGTGATATTGAACTTGTACGGTAAATGAGGTTCTTGTAAACGGAGGCGTCCCAAACTTTGGGGTGGCTGTGTCTTTTTGATTTTAATTTCCCTAAGCTATAGGACCATAAGTGGAAGTGCCCTAGGCTCTGTTGCTTTGTTTTTTAGATGTTTCAGGAAACACCATACACTTCTCCCGAGTGGTTGTTGGCAATTTACATCCCGCCCATCAGCATAACAAGGCTCCCAGTTCTCCATGGCCTGTCCTGCCTTTCTGGATTTTACACTTTTTTCAGATGGCCCTTTTGACCGTGGGGAAGTGAGACTTCATTGTAGTGCAGATTTCCTTTGCAAGCTTGCTTGGTTGGCCAAAAACGGCGTATGCGTTTTTTCCTGAATATATTCAGGAAAAAACGCATACGCCCTTTTTGGCCAAGTGCATCATTGTGGACGTTCTGCCTCTTTTCCTATGCTTTCAATGCAATTTCGGTCTACGTCCTGAAATCGGTTTCCTGCAATTCTGCCCCGCTTTCAAGTCCTCTTGGCAGCCTTACTTCAGTCTATTTTTGGACGATAGCTGTCATTTATAACTCTGCAGGTTTGTGAATTACAGTGCCCCTGAGCTCCTTTCTTCAACTCGCTTTCTTTTGAGCTGGCCGCAACACCGCAGGATGGCTTCAGGCCCTAATCTGGTTCCGGTACGGCACGCTGAGCCTTTGGTTATTTCCTCTTCCTGGTGGGAAATGAGAGTTAAATTTGCCCGTCCAGACACCTCCAGCTAGCCTCTCATTGGTTCTCGCTATTCCTGTTCATCTTCCGCAGAAATTGCAAACTGGGCCAAACAGGAGGTTAAAGGGACTGACTCTCCAAGTCGGGAGAGTGTTAGTAAAGCGTCTGGAATGTTGCACCCGAGGACCAGGGGAGGAAAACGGAGACATATTTGAACACGTCTCCCGATCACATGGTTGATCATACTCTAGGTTCCACATGCATGTTTTAGCTGAAGGAAGAATACCTTAAACCTGGAGAGTTGAGACCCGTGGAATGGGTACCATGCAATATGACTTCAAAGGGTCTTCATTTGTTCACCGAACCTCTCCAATCCTATCACTGCTGCGTTTATGCCCCTGTACACACGCTTGATTCTCTTTTGGAGACATAGCAATCCATAGGTTTTAAGATACTTACTAGTCAGGTACATTCTTAGGCGTTTAATATCGGGTTTTGAGTCCATTTCGTTGAGCAAGGAGTAGCTCTTGTCTATTCCATATTTGGCTTAAGGAACTTTATCTGTGCTCATTTCAATCTCTGGTTTTATGCAGCACCCCAACTCACCTTTCCCCTTAAGCAAGCATAAGTTGGTTTTCTAAATTTGAGACCCTGTTCTGTTTTGGAATGCAGTTCCTGTGTAGCCAAGTTTCCATTCCGTGTATTAGTGATATCTTATGATGTTTCTTTTTCTGTGTGACTTATTTCAGTTAGAATCATCGTACCTGAATCCACTCATTATGCTGCTACGGGCCTGATGACATAGATTTCATTGCTGAGTGATACTGCATTGTACGTAAGTACCACAAGTTCTTTATCCATTTTTCACTTTCTGCGATGTTGAACTTGTACGGTAAACGAGGTTCTTGTAAACGGAGGCGTCCAAAACTTTGGGGTGGCTGTGTCTTTTTGATTTTAATTTCCCTAAGCTATAGGACCATAAGTGGAAGTGCCCTAGGCTCTGTTGCTTTGTTTTTTAGATGTTTCAGGAAACACCATACACTTCTCCCAAGTGTCTGTTGGCAATTTACATCCCGCCCATCAGCATAACAAGGCTCCCAGTTGTCCATGGCCTGTCCTGCCTTTCTGCATTTTACACTTTTTTCAGATGGCCCTTTTGACCCGGGAGAAGTGAGACTTCATTGTAGTGCAGATTTCCTTTGCAAGCTTGCTTGGTTGGCCAAAAAGGGCGTATGCGTTTTTTCCTGAATATATTCAGGAAAAAACGCATACGCCCTTTTTGGCCAAGTGCATCATTGTGGACGTTCTGCCTCTTTTCCTATGCTTTCAATGCAATTCCCGTCTACCTCCTGAAATCAGTTTCCTGCAATTCTGCCCCGCTTTCAAGTCCTCTTGGCAGCCTTACTTCAGTATATTTTTGGACGATAGCTGTCATTTATAACTCTGCAGGTTTGTGAATTACAGTGCCCCTGAGCTCCTTTCTTCAACTTGCTTTCTTGTGACCTGGCCGCAACACCGCAGGATGGCTTCAGGCCCTAATCTGGTTCCGGCACGGCACGCTGAGCCTTTGGTTATTTCCTCTTCCTGGTGGGAAATGAGAGTTAAATTTGCCCGTCCAGACACCTCCAGCTAGTCTCTCATTGGTTCTCGCTATTCCTGATCATCTTCCGCAGAAATTGCAAACTGGGCCAAACAGGAGGTTAAAGGCGCTGACGCTCCAAGTGGGGAGAGTGTTAGTAAAGCGTCTGGAATGTTGCACCCGAGTACCAGGGGAGGAAAACTGAAATATATTTGAACACGTCTCCCGATCACATGGTTGATCATACTCTGGGTTCCACATGCATGTTTTAGCTGAAGGAAGAATACCTTAAACCTGGGTAGTTGAAACCCGTGGAATGGGTACCATGCAATATGACTTCAAAGGGTCTTCATTTGCTCACCGAACCTCTCCAATCCTATCACTGCTGTGTTTATGCCCCTGTACACATGCTTGATTCTCTTTTGGAGACATAGCAATCCATAGGTTTTAAGATACTCACTAGTCAGGTACATTCTTAGGCGTTTAATATGCGGTGTTGAGTCCATTTCGTTGAGCAAGGAGTAGCTCTTGTCTATTCCATATTTGACTTAAGGAACTTTATCTGTGCTCATTTCAATCTCTGGTTTTATGCAGCACCCCAACTCACCTTTCCCCTTAAGCAAGCATAAGTTGGTTTTCTAAATTTGAGACCCTGTTCTGTTCTTTAATTCAGTTCCTGTGTAGCCAAGTTTCCATTCCATGTATTACTGATACCTTATGATGTTTCTTTTCCTGTGTGACTTATTTCAGTTAGAATCATCATACCTGAATCCACTCATTGTGCTGCTAAGGGCCTGATGACATAGATTTCATTGCTGAGTGATATTGCTTTGTAAGTGAATACCACAACTTCTTTATCCATTTTTCACTTTCTGCGATGTTGAACTTGTACGGTAAACGAGGTTCTTGTAAACAGAGCCGTTCCAAACTTTGGGGTGGCTGTGTCTTTTTGATTTCAATTTCCCTAAGCTATAGGACCATAAGTGGAAGTGCCCTAGGCTCTGTTGCTTTGTTTTTTAGATGTTTCAGGAAACACCATACACTTCTCCCAAGTGTCTGTTGGCAATTTACATCCCGCCCATCAGCATAACAAGGCTCCCAGTTGTCCATGGCCTGTCCTGCCTTTCTGCATTTTACACTTTTTTCAGATGGCCCTTTTGACCCGGGAGAAGTGAGACTTCATTGTAGTGCAGATTTCCTTTGCAAGCTTGCTTGGTTGGCCAAAAAGGGCGTATGCGTTTTTTCCTGAATATATTCAGGAAAAAACGCATACGCCCTTTTTGGCCAAGTGCATCATTGTGGACGTTCTGCCTCTTTTCCTATGCTTTCAATGCAATTCCCGTCTACCTCCTGAAATCAGTTTCCTGCAATTCTGCCCCGCTTTCAAGTCCTCTTGGCAGCCTTACTTCAGTATATTTTTGGACGATAGCTGTCATTTATAACTCTGCAGGTTTGTGAATTACAGTGCCCCTGAGCTCCTTTCTTCAACTTGCTTTCTTGTGACCTGGCCGCAACACCGCAGGATGGCTTCAGTCCCTAATCTGGTTCCGGCACGGCACGCTGAGCCTTTGGTTATTTCCTCTTCCTGGTGGGAAATGAGAGTTAAATTTGCCCGTCCAGACACCTCGAGCTAGTCTCTCATTGGTTCTCGCTATTCCTGATCATCTTCCGCAGAAATTGCAAACTGGGCCAAACAGGAGGTTAAAGGCGCTGACTCTCCAAGTGGGGAGAGTGTTAGTAAAGCGTCTGGAATGTTGCACCCGAGTACCAGGGGAGGAAAACTGAAATATATTTGAACACGTCTCCCGATCACATGGTTGATCATACTCTGGGTTCCACATGCATGTTTTAGCTGAAGGAAGAATACCTTAAACCTGGGTAGTTGAAACCCGTGGAATGGGTACCATGCAATATGACTTCAAAGGGTCTTCATTTGCTCACCGAACCTCTCCAATCCTATCACTGCTGCGTTTATGCCCCTGTACACATGCTTGATTCTCTTTCGGAGACATAGCAATCCATAGGTTTTAAGATACTCACTAGTCAGGTACATTCTTAGGCGTTTAATATGCGGTGTTGAGTCCATTTCGTTGAGCAAGGAGTAGCTCTTGTCTATTCCATATTTGACTTAAGGAACTTTATCTGTGCTCATTTCAATCTCTGGTTTTATGCAGCACCCCAACTCACCTTTCCCCTTAAGCAAGCATAAGTTGGTTTTCTAAATTTGAGACCCTGTTCTGTTCTTTAATTCAGTTCCTGTGTAGCCAAGTTTCCATTCCATGTATTACTGATACCTTATGATGTTTCTTTTCCTGTGTGACTTATTTCAGTTAGAATCATCATACCTGAATCCACTCATTGTGCTGCTAAGGGCCTGATGACATAGATTTCATTGCTGAGTGATATTGCTTTGTAAGTGAATACCACAACTTCTTTATCCATTTTTCACTTTCTGCGATGTTGAACTTGTACTGTAAACGAGGTTCTTGTAAACAGAGCCGTTCCAAACTTTGGGGTGGCTGTGTCTTTTTGATTTCAATTTCCCTAAGCTATAGGACCATAAGTGGAAGTGCCCTAGGTTCTGTTGCTTTGTTTTTTAGATGTTTCAGGAAACACCATACACTTTTCCGGAGTGGTTGTTGGCAATTTACATCCCGCCCATCAGCATAACAAGGCTCCCAGTTCTCCATGGCCTGTCCTGCCTTTCTGGATTTTACACTTTTATCAGATGGCCCTTTTGACCGGGGGGAAGTGAGACTTCATTGTAGTGCAGATTTCCTTTGCAAGCTTGCTTGGTTGGCCAAAAAGGGCGTATGCGTTTTTTCCTGAATATATTCAGGAAAAAACGCATACGCCCTTTTTGGCCAAGTGCGTCATTGTGGACGTTCTGCCTCTTTTCCTATGCTTTCAATGCAATTCCAGTCTACCTCCTGAAATCGGTTTCCTGCAATTCTGCCCCGCTTTCAAGTCCTCTTGGCAGCCTTATTTCAGTCTATTTTTGGATGATAGCTGTCATTTATAACTCTGCAGGTTTGTGAATTACAGTGCCCCTGAGCTCCTTTCTTCAACTCGCTTTCTTGTGACCTGGCCGCAACACCGCAGGATGGTTTCAGGCCCTAATCTGGTTCCGGTACGGCACGCTGAGCCTTTGGTTATTTCCTCTTCCTGGTGGGAAATGAGAGTTAAATTTGCCCGTCCAGACACCTCCAGCTAGCCTCTCATTGGTTCTCGCTATTCCTGTTCATCTTCTGCCGAAATTGCAAACTGTGCCAAACAGGAGGTTAAAGGCGCTGACTCTCCAAGTGGGGAGAGTGTTAGTAAAGCGTCTGGAATGTTGCACCCGAGTACTAGGGGAGGAAAACTGAGACATATTTGAACACGTCTCCCGATCACATGGTTGATCATACTCTGGGTTCCACATGCATGATTTAGCTGAAGGAAGAATACCTAACACCGGGGTAGTTGAAACTCGTGGAATGGGTACCATGCAATATGACTTCAAAGGGTCTTCATTTGCTCACCGAACATCTCCAATCCTATCACTGCTGCGTTTATGCCCCTGTACACATGCTTGATTCTCTTTCAGAGACATAGCAATCCATAGGTTTTAAGATACTTACTAGTCAGGTACATTCTTAGGCGTTTAATATGTGGTGTTGAGTCCATTTCGTTGAGCAAGGAGTAGCTCTTGTCTATTCCATATTTCGCTTAAGGAACTTTATCTGTGCTCATTTCAATCTCTGGTTTTATGCAGCACCCCAACTCACCTTTACCCTTAAGCAAGCATAAGTTGGTTTTCTAAATTTGAGAACCTGTTCTGTTCTGTAATTCAGTTCCTGTGTAGCCAAGTTTACATTCCGTGTATTAGTGATATCTTATGATGTTTCTTTTTCTGTGTGACTTATTTCAGTTAGAATCATCGTACCTGAATCCACTCATTATGCTGCTACGGGCCTGATGACATAGATTTCATTGCTGAATGATACTGCATTGTACGTAAGTACCACAAGTTCTTTATCCATTTTTCAATTTCTGTGATATTGAACTTGTACGGTAAACGAGGTTCTTGTAAACAGAGCCGTTCCAAACTTTGGGGTGGCTGTGTCTTTTTGATTTTAATTTCCCTAATCTATAGGACCATAAGTGGAAGTGCCTTAGGCTCTGTTGCTTTGTTTTTTAGATGTTTCAGGAAACACCATACACTTTTCCGGAGTGGTTGTTGGCAATTTACATCCCGCCCATCAGCATAACAAGGCTCCCAGTTCTCCATGTCCTGTCCTGCCTTTCTGGATTTTACACTTTTTTCAGATGGCCCTTTTGACCGGGGAGAAGTGAGACTTCATTGTAGTGCAGATTTCCTTTGCAAGCTTGCTTGGTTGGCCAAAAAGGGCGTATGCGTTTTTTCCTGAATATATTCAGGAAAAAACGCATACGCCCTTTTTGGCCAAGTGCATCATTGTGGACGTTCTGCCTCTTTTCCTATGCTTTCAATGCAATTCCAGTCTGCCTCCTGAAATCGGTTTCCTGCAATTCTGCCCAGCTTTCAAGTCCTCTTGGCAGCCTTACTTCAGTCTTTTTTTGGATGATAGCTGTCATTTATAACTCTGCAGGTTTGTGAATTACAGTGCCCCTGAGCTCCTTTCTTCAACTCGCTTTCTTGTGACCTGGCCGCAACACCGCAGGATGGCTTCAGGCCCTTATCTGGTTCCGGCACGGCATGCTGAGCCTTTGGTTAATTCCTCTTCCTGCTGGGAAATGAGAGTTAAATTTGCCCGTCCAGACACCTCCAGCTAGTCTCTCATTGGTTCTCGCTATTCCTGTTCATCTTCCGCAGAAATTGCAAACTGGGCCAAACAGGAGGTTAAAGGGACTGACTCTCCAAGTGGGGAGAGTGTTAGTAAAGCTTTTGGAATGTTGCACCCGAGTACCAGGGTACGAAAACTGAGACATATTTGAACACGTCTCCCGTTCACACGGTTGATCATACTCTGGGTTCCACATGCATGTTTTAGTTGAAGGAAGAATACCTTAAACCTGGAGAGTTGAGACCCGTGTAATGGGTACCATGCAATATGACTTCAAAGGGTCTTCATTTGCTCACTGAACCTCTCCAATCCTATCACTGCTGCGTTTATGCCCCTGTACACACGCTTGATTCTCTTTTGGAGACATAGCAATCCATAGGTTTTAAGATACTTACTAGTCAGGTACATTCTTAGGCGTTTAATATGGGGTGTTGAGTCCATTTCGTTGAGCAAGGAGTAGCTCTTGTCTATTCCATATTTGGCTTAAGGAACTTTATCTGTGCTCATTTCAATCTCTGGTTTTATGCAGCACCCCAACTTACCTTTACCCTTAAGCAAGCATAAGTTGGTTTTCTAAATTTGAGACCCTGTTCTGTTCTGTAATTCAGTTCCTGTGTAGCCAAGTTTACATTCCGTGTATTACTGATATCTTATGATGTTTCTTTTTCTGTGTGACTTATTTCAGTTAGAATCATCATACCTGAATCCACTCATTGTGCTGCTAATGGCCTGATGACATAGATTTCATTGCTGAGTGATATTGCTTTGTAAGTAAATACCACAACTTCTTTATCCATTTTTCACTTTCTGCGATGTTGAACTTGTACTGTAAACGAGGTTCTTGTAAACAGAGCCGTTCCAAACTTTGGGGTGGCTGTGTCTTTTTGATTTTAATTTCCCTAAGCTATAGGACCATAAGTGGAAGTGCCCTAGGTTCTGTTGCTTTGTTTTTTAGATGTTTCAGGAAACACCATACACTTCTCCCAAGTGGTTGTTGGCAATTTACATCCCGCCCATCAGCATAACAAGGCTCCCAGTTCTCCATGGCCTGTCCTGCCTTTCTGGATTTTACACTTTTTTCAGATGGCCCTTTTGACCAGGGGGAAGTGAGACTTCATTGTAGTGCAGATTTCCTTTGCAAGGTTGCTTGGTTGGCCAAAAAGGGCGTATGCGTTTTTTCCTGAATATATTCAGGAAAAAACGCATACGCCCTTTTTGGCCAAGTGCATCATTGTGGACGTTCTGCCTCTTTTCCTATGCTTTCAATGCAATTCCAGTCTACCTCCTGAAATCGGTTTCCTGCAATTCTGCCCCGCTTTCAAGTCCTCTTGGCAGCCTTACTTCAGTCTATTTTTGGACGATAGCTGTCATTTATAACTCTGCAGGTTTGTGAATTACAGTGCCCCTGAGCTCCTTTCTTCACCTCGCTTTCTTGTGACCTGGCCGCAACACCGCAGGATGCCTTCAGGCCCTAATCTGGTTCTGGCACAGCATGCTGAGCCTTTGGTTAATTCCTCTTCCTGCTGGGAAATGAGAGTTAAATTTGCCCATCCAGACACCTCCAGCTAGTCTCTCATTGGTTCTCGCTATTCCTGTTCATCTTCCACAGAAATTGCAAGCTGGGCCAAACAGGAGGTTAAAGGCGCTGACTCTCCAAGTGGGGACAGTGTTAGTAAAGCGTCTGGAATGTTGCACCCGAGTACTAGGGGAGGAAAACTGAGACATATTTGAACACGTCTCCCGATCACATGGTTGATCATACTCTGGGTTCCACATGCATGTTTTAGCTGAAGGAAGAATACCTAACACCGGGGTAGTTGAAACCCGTGGCATGGGTACCATGCAATATGACTTCAAACGGTCTTCATTTGCTCACCGAACATCTCCAATCCTATCACTGCTGCGTTTATGCCCCTGTACACATGCTTGATTCTCTTTCTGAGACATAGCAATCCGTAGGTTTTAAGATACTTACTAGTCAGGTACATTCTTAGGCGTTTAATATGCGGTGTTGAGTCCATTTCGTTGAGCAAGGAGTAGCTCTTGTCTATTCCATATTTGGCTTAAGGAACTTTATCTGTGCTCATTTCAATCTCTGGTTTTATGCAGCACCCCAACTCACCTTTACCCTTAAGCAAGCATAAGTTGGTTTTCTAAATTTGAGACCCCGTTCTGTTTTGGAATTCAGTTCCTGTGTAGCCAAGTTTACATTCCGTGTATTAGTGATATCTTATGATGTTTCTTTTTCTGTGTGACTTATTTCAGTTAGAATCATCGTACCTGAATCCACTCATTGTGCTGCTAAGGGCCTGATGACATAGATTTCATTGCTGAGTGATATTGCTTTTTAAGTAAATACCACAACTTCTTTATCCATTTTTCACTTTCTGCGATGTTGAACTTGTACTGTAAACGAGGTTCTTGTAAACAGAGCCGTTCCAAACTTTGGGGTGGCTGTGTCTTTTTGATTTTAATTTCCCTAAGCTATAGGACCATAAGTGGAAGTGCCCTAGGCTCTGTTGCTTTGTTTTTTAGATGTTTCAGGAAACACCATACACTTCTCCCAAGTGTCTGTTGGCAATTTACATCCCGCCCATCAGCATAACAAGGCTCCCAGTTCTAAATGGCCTGTTGCCTTTCTGGATTTTACACTTTTTTCAGATGGCCCTTTTGACCGGGGGGAAGTGAGACTTCATTGTAGTGCAGATTTCCTTTGCAAGCTTGCTTGGTTGGCCAAAAAGGGCGTATGCGTTTTTTCCTGAATATATTCAGGAAAAAACGCATACGCCCTTTTTGGCCAAGTGCATCATTGTGGACGTTCTGCCTCTTTTCCTATGCTTTCAATGCAATTCCAGTCTACCTCCTGAAATCGGTTTCCTGCAATTCTGCCCCGCTTTCAAGTCCTCTTGGCAGCCTTACTTCAGTCTATTTTTGGACGATAGCTGTCATTTATAACTCTGCAGGTTTGTGAATTACAGTGTCCCTGAGCTCCTTTCTTCAACTCGCTTTCTTTTGAGCTGGCCGCAACACCGCAGGATGGCTTCAGGCCCTAATCTGGTTCCGGCACGGCACGCTGAGCCTTTGGTTATTTCCTCTTCCTGGTGGGAAATGAGAGTTAAATTTGCCCGTCCAGACACCTCCAGCTAGCCTCTCATTGGTTGTCACTATTCCTGTTTATCTTCCGCAGAAATTGCAAACTGGGCCAAACAGGAGCTTAAAGGGACTGACTCTCCAAGTCGGGAGAGTGTTAGTAAAGCGTCTGGAATGTTGCACCCGAGTACCAGGGGAGGAAAACTGAAATATATTTGAACACGTCTCCCGTTCACATGGTTGATCATACTCTGGGTTCCACATGCATGTTTTAGCTGAAGGAAGAATACCTTAAACCTGGAGAGTTGAGACCCGTGTAATGGGTACCATGCAATATGACTTCAAAGGGTCTTCATTTGCTCACCGAACCTCTCCAATACTATCACTGCTGCGTTTATGCCCCTGTACACATGCTTGATTCTCTTTTGGAGACATAGCAATCCATAGGTTTTAAGATACTTACTAGTCAGGTACATTCTTAGGTGTTTAATATGCGGTGTTGAGTCCATTTCGTTGAGCAAGGAGTAGCTCTTGTCTATTCCATATTTGACTTAAGGAACTTTATCTGTGCTCATTTCAATCTCTGGTTTTATGCAGCACCCCAACTCACCTTTCCCCTTAAGCAAGCATAAGTTGTTTTTCTAAATTTGAGACCCTGTTCTGTTCTGTAATTCAGTTCCTGTGTAGCCAAATTTACATTCCGTGTATTACTGATATCTTATGATGTTTCTTTCTCTGTGTGACTTATTTCAGTTAGAATCATCATACCTGAATCCACTCATTGTGATGCTAAGGGCCTGATGACATAGATTTCATTGCTGAGTGATATTGCTTTGTAAGTAAATACCACACCTTCTTTATCCATTTTTCACTTTCTGCGATGTTGAACTTGTACTGTAAACGAGGTTCTTGTAAACAGAGGCGTCCCAAACTTTGGGGTGGCTGTGTCTTTTTGATTTTAATTTCCCTAAGCTATAGGACCATAAGTGGAAGTGCCCTAGGCTCTGTTGCTTTGTTTTTTAGATGTTTCAGGAAACACCATACACTTCTCCTGAGTGTCTGTTGGCAATTTACATCCCGCCCATCAGCATAACAAGGCTCCCAGTTCTCCATGGCCTGTCCTGCCTTTCTGGATTTTACACTTTTTTCAGATGGCCCTTTTGACCGGGGGGAAGTGAGACTTCATTGTAGTGCAGATTTCCTTTGCAAGCTTGCTTGGTTGGCCAAAAAGTGCGTATGCGTTTTTTCCTGAATATATTCAGGAAAAAACGCATACGCCCTTTTTTGCCAAGTGCATCATTGTGGACGTTCTGCCTCTTTTCCTATGCTTTCAATGCAATTCCAGTCTACCTCCTGAAATTGGTTTCCTGCAATTCTGCCCCGCTTTCAAGTCCTCTTGGCAGCCTTACTTCAGTCTATTTTTGGATGATAGCTGTCATTTATAACTCTGCAGGTTTGTGAATTACAGTGTCCCTGAGCTCCTTTCTTCAACTCGCTTTCTTTTGAGCTGGCCGCAACACCGCAGGATGGCTTCAGGCCCTAATCTGGTTGCGGTACGGCACGCTGAGCCTTTGGTTATTTCCTCTTCCTGGTGGGAAATGAGAGTTAAATTTGCCCGTCCAGACACCTCCAGCTAGCCTCTCATTGGTTCTCGCTATTCCTGTCCATCTTCCGCAGAAATTGCAAACTGTACCAAAGAGGAGTTTAAAGGCGCTGACTCTCCAAGTGGGGAGAGTGTTAGTAAAGCGTCTGGAATGTTGCACCCGATTACCAGGGTACGAAAACTGAGACATATTTGAACACGTCTCCCGATCACATGGTTGATCATACTCTAGGTTCCACATGCATGTTTTAGCTGAAGGAAGAATACCTTAAACCTGGGTAGTTGAAACCCGTGGAATGGGTACCATGCAATATGACTTCAAAGGGTCTTCATTTGCTCACCGAACCTCTCCAATCCTATCACTGCTGCGTTTATGCCCCTGTACACATGCTTGATTCTCTTTCGGAGACATAGCAATCCATAGGTTTTAAGATACTCACTAGTCAGGTACATTCTTAGGCGTTTAATATGCGGTGTTGAGTCCATTTCGTTGAGCAAGGAGTAGCTCTTGTCTATTCCATATTTGGCTTAAGGAACTTTATCTGTGCTCATTTCAATCTCTGGTTTTATGCAGCACCCCAACTCACCTTTCCCCTTAAGCAAGCATAAGTTGGTTTTCTAAATTTGAGACCCTGTTCTGTTCTGTAATTCAGTTCCTGTGTAGCCAAGTTTCCATTCCGTGTATTACTGATATCTTATGATGTTTCTTTTTCTGTGTGACTTATTTCAGTTAGAATCATCATACCTGAATCCACTCATTGTGCTGCTAAGGGCCTGATGACACAGATTTCATTGCTGAGTGATATTGCTTTGTAAGTAAATACCACAACTTCTTTATCCATTTTTCACTTTCTGCGATGTTGAACTTGTACTGTAAACGAGGTTCTTGTAAACAGAGCCGTTCCAAACTTTGGGGTGGATGTGTCTTTTTGATTTTAATTTCCCTAAGCTATAGGACCATAAGTGGAAGTGCCCTAGGTTCTCTTGCTTTGTTTTTTAGATGTTTCAGGAAACACCATACACTTGTCCCGAGTGGTTGTTGGCAATTTACATCCCGCCCATCAGCATAACAAGGCTCCCGGTTCTCCATGGCCTGTCCTGCCTTTCTGGATTTTACACTTTTTTCAGATGGCCCTTTTGACCAGGGGGAAGTGAGACTTCATTGTAGTGCAGATTTCCTTTGCAAGCTTGCTTGGTTGGCCAAAAAGGGCGAATGCGTTTTTTCCTGAATATATTCAGGAAAAAACGCATACGCCCTTTTTGGCCAAGTGCATCATTGTGGACGTTCTGCCTCTTTTCCTATGCTTTCAATGCCATTCCAGTCTACCTCCTGAAATCGGTTTCCTGCAATTCTGCCCCGCTTTCAAGTCCTCTTGGCAGCCTTACTTCAGTCTATTTTTGGACGATAGCTGTCATTTATAACTCTGCAGGTTTGTGAATTACAGTGCCCCTGAGCTCCTTTCTTCAACTCGCTTTCTTGTGACCTGGCCGCAATACCGCAGGATGGCTTCAGGCCCTAATCTGGTTCTGCAACGGCACGCTGAGCCTTTGGTTATTTCCTCTTCCTGGTGGGAAATGAGAGTTAAATTTGCCCGTCCAGACACCTCCAGCTACTCTCTCATTGGTTCTCGCTATTCCTGTTCATCTTCCGCAGAAATTGCAAACTGGGCCAAACAGGAGGTTAAAGGCGCTGACTCTCCAAGTGGGGAGAGTGTTAGTAAAGCGTCTGGAATGTTGCACCCGAGTACCAGGGGAGGAAAACTGAGACATATTTGAACACGTCTCCCGTTCACATGGTTGATCATACTTGGATTCCACATGCATGTTTTAGCTGAAGGAAGAATACCTTAAACCTGGAGAGTTAAGACACGTGTAATGGGTACCATGCAATATGACTTCAAAGGGTCTTCATTTGCTCACTGAACCTCTCCAATCCTATCACTGCTGCGTTTATGCCCCTGTACACATGCTTGATTCTCTTTCGGAGACATAGCAATCCATAGGTTTTAAGATACTTACTAGTCAGGTACATTCTTAGGCGTTTAATATGCGGTGTTGAGTCCATTTCGTTGAGCAAGGAGTAGCTCTTGTCTATTCCATATTTGGCTTAAGGAACTTTGTCTGTGCTCATTTCAATCTCTGGTTTTATGCAGCACCCCAACTCACCTTTCCCCTTAAGCAAGCATAAGTTGGTTTTCTAAATTTGAGACCCTGTTCTGTTCTGTAATTCAGTTCCTGTGTAGCCAAGTTTACATTCCGTGTATTACTGATATCTTATGATGTTTCTTTTTCTGTGTGACTTATTTCAGTTAGAATCATCATACCTGAATCCACTCATTGTGCTGCTAAGGGCCTGATGACATAGATTTCATTGCTGAGTGATATTGCTTTGTAAGTAAATACCACAACTTCTTTATCCATTTTTCACTTTCTGCGATGTTGAACTTGTACTGTAAACGAGGTTCTTGTAAACAGAGGCGTCCCAAACTTTGGGGTGGCTGTGTCTTTTTTATTTTAATTTCCCTAATCTATAGGACCATAAGTGGAAGTGCCCTAGGCTCTGTTGCTTTGTTTTTTAGATGTTTCAGGAAACACCATACACTTCTCCCGAGTGTCTGTTGGCAATTTACATCCCGCCCATCAGCATAACAAGGCTCCCAGTTCTCCATGGCCTGTCCTGCCTTTCTGGATTTTACACTTTTTTCAGATGGCCCTTTTGACCAGGGAGAAGTGAGACTTCATTGTAGTGCAGATTTCCTTTGCAAGTTTGCTTGGTTGTCCAAAAAGCGCGTATGCGTTTTTTCCTGAATATATTCAGGAAAAAACGCATACGCGCTTTTTGGCCAAGTGCATCATTGTGGACGTTCTGCCTCTTTTCCTATGCTTTCAATGCAATTCCAGTCTACCTCCTGAAATCGGTTTCCTGCAATTCTGCCCCGCTTTCAAGTCCTCTTGGCAGCCTTACTTCAGTCTATTTTTGGACGATAGCTGTCATTTATAACTCTGCAGGTTTGTGAATTACAGTGCCCCTGAGCTCCTTTCTTCAACTCGCTTTCTTTTGAGCTGGCCGCAACACCGCAGGATGTCTTCAGGCCCTAATCTGGTTCTGGCACGGCACGCTGAGCCTTTGGTTAATTCCTCTTCCTGGTGGGAAATGAGAGTTAAATTTGCCCATCCAGACACCTCCAGCTACTCTCTCATTGGTTCTCGCTATTCCTGTTCATCTTCCACAGAAATTGCAAACTGGGCCAAACAGGAGGTTAAAGGGACTGACTATCCAAGTGGGGAGAGTGTTAGTAAAGCGTCTGGAATGTTGCACCCGAGTACCAGGGTACGAAAACTGAGACATATTTGAACACGTCTCCCGTTCACATGGTTGATCATACTCTGGGTTCCACATGCATGTTTTAGCTGAAGGAAGAACACCTTAAACCTGGGTAGTTGAAACCCGTGGAATGGGTACCATGCAATATGACTTCAAAGGGTCTTCATTTGCTCACGAACCTCTCCAATCCTATCACTGCTGCATTTATGCCCCTGTACACATGCTTGATTCTCTTTCGGAGACATAGCAATCCATAGGTTTTAAGATACTTACTAGTCAGGTACATTCTTAGGCGTTTAATATGCGGTGTTGAGTCCATTTCGTTGAGCAAGGAGTAGCTCTTGTCTATTCCATATTTGGCTTAAGGAACTTTATCTGTGCTCATTTCAATCTCTGGTTTTATGCAGCACCCCAACTCACCTTTCCCCTTAAGCAAGCAAAAGTTGGTTTTCTAAATTTGAGACCCTGTTCTGTTCTGTAATTCAGTTCCTGTGTAGCCAAGTTTACATTCCGTGTATTACTGATATCTTATGATGTTTCTTTTTCTGTGTGACTTATTTCAGTTAGAATCATCGTACCTGAAACCACTCATTGTGCTGCTAAGGGCCTGATGACATAGATTTCATTGCTGAGTGATATTGCTTTGTAAGTAAATACCACAACTTCTTTATCCATTTTTCACTTTCTGCGATGTTGAACTTGTACTGTAAACGAGGTTGTTGTAAACAGAGGCGTCCCAAACTTTGGGGTGGCTGTGTCTTTTTTATTTTAATTTCCCTAAGCTATAGGACCATAAGTGGAAGTGCCCTAGGCTCTGTTGCTTTGTTTTTTAGATGTTTCAGGAAACACCATACACTTCTCCTGAGTGTCTGTTGGCAATTTACATCCCGCCCATCAGCATAACAAGGCTCCCAGTTCTCCATGGCCTGTCCTGCCTTTCTGGATTTTACACTTTTTTCAGATGGCCCTTTTGACCGGGGGGAAGTGAGACTTCATTGTAGTGCAGATTTCCTTTGCAAGCTTGCTTGGTTGGCCAAAAAGTGCGTATGCGTTTTTTCCTGAATATATTCAGGAAAAAACGCATACGCCCTTTTTTGCCAAGTGCATCATTGTGGACGTTCTGCCTCTTTTCCTATGCTTTCAATGCAATTCCAGTCTACCTCCTGAAATTGGTTTCCTGCAATTCTGCCCCGCTTTCAAGTCCTCTTGGCAGCCTTACTTCAGTCTATTTTTGGATGATAGCTGTCATTTATAACTCTGCAGGTTTGTGAATTACAGTGTCCCTGAGCTCCTTTCTTCAACTCGCTTTCTTTTGAGCTGGCCGCAACACCGCAGGATGGCTTCAGGCCCTAATCTGGTTGCGGTACGGCACGCTGAGCCTTTGGTTATTTCCTCTTCCTGGTGGGAAATGAGAGTTAAATTTGCCCGTCCAGACACCTCCAGCTAGCCTCTCATTGGTTCTCGCTATTCCTGTCCATCTTCCGCAGAAATTGCAAACTGTACCAAAGAGGAGTTTAAAGGCGCTGACTCTCCAAGTGGGGAGAGTGTTAGTAAAGCGTCTGGAATGTTGCACCCGATTACCAGGGTACGAAAACTGAGACATATTTGAACACGTCTCCTGATCACATGGTTGATCATACTCTAGGTTCCACATGCATGTTTTAGCTGAAGGAAGAATACCTTAAACCTGGGTAGTTGAAACCCGTGGAATGGGTACCATGCAATATGACTTCAAAGGGTCTTCATTTGCTCACCGAACCTCTCCAATCCTATCACTGCTGCGTTTATGCCCCTGTACACATGCTTGATTCTCTTTCGGAGACATAGCAATCCATAGGTTTTAAGATACTCACTAGTCAGGTACATTCTTAGGCGTTTAATATGCGGTGTTGAGTCCATTTCGTTGAGCAAGGAGTAGCTCTTGTCTATTCCATATTTGGCTTAAGGAACTTTATCTGTGCTCATTTCAATCTCTGGTTTTATGCAGCACCCCAACTCACCTTTCCCCTTAAGCAAGCATAAGTTGGTTTTCTAAATTTGAGACCCTGTTCTGTTCTGTAATTCAGTTCCTGTGTAGCCAAGTTTCCATTCCGTGTATTACTGATATCTTATGATGTTTCTTTTTCTGTGTGACTTATTTCAGTTAGAATCATCATACCTGAATCCACTCATTGTGCTGCTAAGGGCCTGATGACACAGATTTCATTGCTGAGTGATATTGCTTTGTAAGTAAATACCACAACTTCTTTATCCATTTTTCACTTTCTGCGATGTTGAACTTGTACTGTAAACGAGGTTCTTGTAAACAGAGCCGTTCCAAACTTTGGGGTGGATGTGTCTTTTTGATTTTAATTTCCCTAAGCTATAGGACCATAAGTGGAAGTGCCCTAGGTTCTCTTGCTTTGTTTTTTAGATGTTTCAGGAAACACCATACACTTGTCCCGAGTGGTTGTTGGCAATTTACATCCCGCCCATCAGCATAACAAGGCTCCCGGTTCTCCATGGCCTGTCCTGCCTTTCTGGATTTTACACTTTTTTCAGATGGCCCTTTTGACCAGGGGGAAGTGAGACTTCATTGTAGTGCAGATTTCCTTTGCAAGCTTGCTTGGTTGGCCAAAAAGGGCGTATGCGTTTTTTCCTGAATATATTCAGGAAAAAACGCATACGCCCTTTTTGGCCAAGTGCATCATTGTGGACGTTCTGCCTCTTTTCCTATGCTTTCAATGCCATTCCAGTCTACCTCCTGAAATCGGTTTCCTGCAATTCTGCCCCGCTTTCAAGTCCTCTTGGCAGCCTTACTTCAGTCTATTTTTGGACGATAGCTGTCATTTATAACTCTGCAGGTTTGTGAATTACAGTGCCCCTGAGCTCCTTTCTTCAACTCGCTTTCTTGTGACCTGGCCGCAATACCGCAGGATGGCTTCAGGCCCTAATCTGGTTCTGCAACGGCACGCTGAGCCTTTGGTTATTTCCTCTTCCTGGTGGGAAATGAGAGTTAAATTTGCCCGTCCAGACACCTCCAGCTACTCTCTCATTGGTTCTCGCTATTCCTGTTCATCTTCCGCAGAAATTGCAAACTGGGCCAAACAGGAGGTTAAAGGCGCTGACTCTCCAAGTGGGGAGAGTGTTAGTAAAGCGTCTGGAATGTTGCACCCGAGTACCAGGGGAGGAAAACTGAGACATATTTGAACACGTCTCCCGTTCACATGGTTGATCATACTTGGGTTCCACATGCATGTTTTAGCTGAAGGAAGAATACCTTAAACCTGGAGAGTTAAGACACGTGTAATGGGTACCATGCAATATGACTTCAAAGGGTCTTCATTTGCTCACTGAACCTCTCCAATCCTATCACTGCTGCGTTTATGCCCCTGTACACATGCTTGATTCTCTTTCGGAGACATAGCAATCCATAGGTTTTAAGATACTTACTAGTCAGGTACATTCTTAGGCGTTTAATATGCGGTGTTGAGTCCATTTCGTTGAGCAAGGAGTAGCTCTTGTCTATTCCATATTTGGCTTAAGGAACTTTGTCTGTGCTCATTTCAATCTCTGGTTTTATGCAGCACCCCAACTCACCTTTCCCCTTAAGCAAGCATAAGTTGGTTTTCTAAATTTGAGACCCTGTTCTGTTCTGTAATTCAGTTCCTGTGTAGCCAAGTTTACATTCCGTGTATTACTGATATCTTATGATGTTTCTTTTTCTGTGTGACTTATTTCAGTTAGAATCATCATACCTGAATCCACTCATTGTGCTGCTAAGGGCCTGATGACATAGATTTCATTGCTGAGTGATATTGCTTTGTAAGTAAATACCACAACTTCTTTATCCATTTTTCACTTTCTGCGATGTTGAACTTGTACTGTAAACGAGGTTCTTGTAAACAGAGGCGTCCGAAACTTTGGGGTGGCTGTGTCTTTTTTATTTTAATTTCCCTAATCTATAGGACCATAAGTGGAAGTGCCCTAGGCTCTGTTGCTTTGTTTTTTAGATGTTTCAGGAAACACCATACACTTCTCCCGAGTGTCTGTTGGCAATTTACATCCCGCCCATCAGCATAACAAGGCTCCCAGTTCTCCATGGCCTGTCCTGCCTTTCTGGATTTTACACTTTTTTCAGATGGCCCTTTTGACCAGGGAGAAGTGAGACTTCATTGTAGTGCAGATTTCCTTTGCAAGTTTGCTTGGTTGTCCAAAAAGCGCGTATGCGTTTTTTCCTGAATATATTCAGGAAAAAACGCATACGCGCTTTTTGGCCAAGTGCATCATTGTGGACGTTCTGCCTCTTTTCCTATGCTTTCAATGCAATTCCAGTCTACCTCCTGAAATCGGTTTCCTGCAATTCTGCCCCGCTTTCAAGTCCTCTTGGCAGCCTTACTTCAGTCTA
Source organism: Delphinus delphis (assembly GCF_949987515.2). NCBI lineage: Eukaryota > Metazoa > Chordata > Mammalia > Artiodactyla > Delphinidae > Delphinus > Delphinus delphis. Next base: position 22,680 of record NW_027193172.1, on the reverse strand, counting down.
TTTTTGGACGATAGCTGTCATTTATAACTCTGCAGGTTTGTGAATTACAGTGCCCCTGAGCTCCTTTCTTCAACTCGCTTTCTTTTGAGCTGGCCGCAACACCGCAGGATGTCTTCAGGCCCTAATCTGGTTCTGGCACGGCACGCTGAGCCTTTGGTTAATTCCTCTTCCTGGTGGGAAATGAGAGTTAAATTTGCCCATCCAGACACCTCCAGCTACTCTCTCATTGGTTCTCGCTATTCCTGTTCATCTTCCACAGAAATTGCAAACTGGGCCAAACAGGAGGTTAAAGGGACTGACTCTCCAAGTGGGGAGAGTGTTAGTAAAGCGTCTGGAATGTTGCACCCGAGTACCAGGGTACGAAAACTGAGACATATTTGAACACGTCTCCCGTTCACATGGTTGATCATACTCTGGGTTCCACATGCATGTTTTAGCTGAAGGAAGAACACCTTAAACCTGGGTAGTTGAAACCCGTGGAATGGGTACCATGCAATATGACTTCAAAGGGTCTTCATTTGCTCACGAACCTCTCCAATCCTATCACTGCTGCATTTATGCCCCTGTACACATGCTTGATTCTCTTTCGGAGACATAGCAATCCATAGGTTTTAAGATACTTACTAGTCAGGTACATTCTTAGGCGTTTAATATGCGGTGTTGAGTCCATTTCGTTGAGCAAGGAGTAGCTCTTGTCTATTCCATATTTGGCTTAAGGAACTTTATCTGTGCTCATTTCAATCTCTGGTTTTATGCAGCACCCCAACTCACCTTTCCCCTTAAGCAAGCAAAAGTTGGTTTTCTAAATTTGAGACCCTGTTCTGTTCTGTAATTCAGTTCCTGTGTAGCCAAGTTTACATTCCGTGTATTACTGATATCTTATGATGTTTCTTTTTCTGTGTGACTTATTTCAGTTAGAATCATCGTACCTGAAACCACTCATTGTGCTGCTAAGGGCCTGATGACATAGATTTCATTGCTGAGTGATATTGCTTTGTAAGTAAATACCACAACTTCTTTATCCATTTTTCACTTTCTGCGATGTTGAACTTGTACTGTAAACGAGGTTCTTGTAAACAGAGGCGTCCCAAACTTTGGGGTGGCTGTGTCTTTTTTATTTTAATTTCCCTAAGCTATAGGACCATAAGTGGAAGTGCCCTAGGCTCTGTTGCTTTGTTTTTTAGATGTTTCAGGAAACACCATACACTTCTCCTGAGTGTCTGTTGGCAATTTACATCCCGCCCATCAGCATAAAAAGGCTCCCAGTTCTCCATGGCCTGTCCTGCCTTTCTGGATTTTACACTTTTTTCAGATAGCCCTTTTGACCGGGGGGAAGTGAGACTTCATTGTAGTGCAGATTTCCTTTGCAAGCTTGCTTGGTTGGCCAAAAAGCGCGTATGCGTTTTTTCCTGAATATATTCAGGAAAAAACGCATACGCCCTTTTTGGCCAAGTGCATCATTGTGGACATTCTGCCTCTTTTCCTATGCTTTCAATGCAATTCCAGTCTACCTCCTGAAATCGGTTTCCTGCAATTCTGCCCCGCTTTCAAGTCCTCTTGGCAGCCTTACTTCAGTATATTTTTGGACGATAGCTGTCATTTATAACTCTGCAGGTTTGTGAATTACAGTGTCCCTGAGCTCCTTTCTTCAACTCGCTTTCTTTTGAGCTGGCCGCAACACCGCAGGATGGTTTCAGGCCCTAATCTGGTTCCGGTACGGCACGCTGAGCCTTTGGTTATTTCCTCTTCCTGGTGGGAAATGAGAGTTAAATTTGCCCGTCCAGACACCTCCAGCTAGCCTCTCATTGGTTCTCGCTATTCCTGTCCATCTTCCGCAGAAATTGCAAACTGTACCAAAGAGGAGGTTAAAGGCGCTGACTCTCCAAGTGGGGAGAGTGTTAGTAAAGCGTCTGGAATGTTGCACCCGAGTACCAGGGTACGAAAACTGAGACATATTTGAACACGTCTCCCGTTCACATGGTTGATCATACTCTGGGTTCCACATGCATGTTTTAGCTGAAGGAAGAACACCTTAAACCTGGGTAGTTGAAACCCGTGGAATGGGTACCATGCAATATGACTTCAAAGGGTCTTCATTTGCTCACGAACCTCTCCAATCCTATCACTGCTGCGTTTATGCCCCTGTACACATGCTTGATTCTCTTTCGGAGACATAGCAATCCATAGGTTTTAAGATACTTACTAGTCAGGTACATTCTTAGGCGTTTAATATGCGGTGTTGAGTCCATTTCGTTGAGCAAGGAGTAGCTCTTGTCTATTCCATATTTGGCTTAAGGAACTTTATCTGTGCTCATTTCAATCTCTGGTTTTATGCAGCACCCCAACTCACCTTTCCCCTTAAGCAAGCATAAGTTGGTTTTCTAAATTTGAGACCCTGTTCTGTTCTGTAATTCAGTTCCTGTGTAGCCAAGTTTACATTCCGTGTATTACTGATATCTTATGATGTTTCTTTTTCTGTGTGACTTATTTCAGTTAGAATCATCGTACCTGAATCCACTCATTGTGCTGCTAAGGTCCTGATGACATAGATTTCATTGCTGAGTGATATTGCTTTGTAAGTAAATACCACAACTTCTTTATCCATTTTTCACTTTCTGCGATGTTGAACTTGTACTGTAAACGAGGTTCTTGTAAACAGAGGCGTCCCAAACTTTGGGGTGGCTGTGTCTTTTTTATTTTAATTTCCCTAATCTATAGGACAATAAGTGGAAGTGCCCTAGGCTCTGTTGCTTTGTTTTTTAGGTGTTTCAGGAAACACCATACACTTCTCCCGAGTGTCTGTTGGCAATTTACATCCCGCCCATTAGCATAACAAGGCTCCCAGTTCTCAATGGCCTGTCCTGCCTTTCTGGATTTTACACTTTTTTCAGATGGCCCTTTTGACCGGGGGGAAGTGAGACTTCATTGTAGTGCAGATTTCCTTTGCAAGCTTGCTTGGTTGGCCAAAAAGCGCGTATGCGTTTTTTCCTGAATATATTCAGGAAAAAATGCATACGCCCTTTTTGGCCAAGTGCATCATTGTGGACGTTCTGCCTCTTTTCCTATGCTTTCAATGCAATTCCAGTCTACCTCCTGAAATCGGTTTCCTGCAATTCTGTCCCGCTTTCAAGTCCTCTTGGCAGCCTTACTTCAGTATATTTTTGGACGATAGCTGTCATTTATAACTCTGCAGGTTTGTGAATTACAGTGTCCCTGAGCTCCTTTCTTCAACTCGCTTTCTTTTGAGCTGGCCGCAACACCGCAGGATGGTTTCAGGCCCTAATCTGGTTCCGGTACGGCACGCTGAGCCTTTGGTTATTTCCTCTTCCTGGTGGGAAATGAGAGTTAAATTTGCCCGTCCAGACACCTCCAGCTAGCCTCTCATTGGTTCTCGCTATTCCTGTCCATCTTCCGCAGAAATTGCAAACTGTACCAAAGAGGAGGTTAAAGGCGCTGACTCTCCAAGTGGGGAGAGTGTTAGTAAAGCGTCTGGAATGTTGCACCCGAGTACCAGGGTACGAAAACTGAGACATATTTGAACACGTCTCCCGTTCACATGGTTGATCATACTCTGGGTTCCACATGCATGTTTTAGCTGAAGGAAGAACACCTTAAACCTGGGTAGTTGAAACCCGTGGAATGGGTACCATGCAATATGACTTCAAAGGGTCTTCATTTGCTCACGAACCTCTCCAATCCTATCACTGCTGCGTTTATGCCCCTGTACACATGCTTGATTCTCTTTCGGAGACATAGCAATCCATAGGTTTTAAGATACTTACTAGTCAGGTACATTCTTAGGCGTTTAATATGCGGTGTTGAGTCCATTTCGTTGAGCAAGGAGTAGCTCTTGTCTATTCCATATTTGGCTTAAGGAACTTTATCTGTGCTCATTTCAATCTCTGGTTTTATGCAGCACCCCAACTCACCTTTCCCCTTAAGCAAGCATAAGTTGGTTTTCTAAATTTGAGACCCTGTTCTGTTCTGTAATTCAGTTCCTGTGTAGCCAAGTTTACATTCCGTGTATTACTGATATCTTATGATGTTTCTTTTTCTGTGTGACTTATTTCAGTTAGAATCATCGTACCTGAATCCACTCATTGTGCTGCTAAGGGCCTGATGACATAGATTTCATTGCTGAGTGATATTGCTTTGTAAGTAAATACCACAACTTCTTTATCCATTTTTCACTTTCTGCGATGTTGAACTTGTACTGTAAACGAGGTTCTTGTAAACAGAGGCGTCCCAAACTTTGGGGTGGCTGTGTCTTTTTTATTTTAATTTCCCTAATCTATAGGACCATAAGTGGAAGTGCCCTAGGCTCTGTTGCTTTGTTTTTTAGATGTTTCAGGAAACACCATACACTTCTCCCGAGTGTCTGTTGGCAATTTATATCCCGCCCATCAGCATAACAAGGCTCCCAGTTCTCAATGGCCTGTCCTGCCTTTCTGGATTTTACACTTTTTTCAGATGGCCCTTTTGACCGGGGGGAAGTGAGACTTCATTGTAGTGCAGATTTCCTTTGCAAGCTTGCTTGGTTGGCCAAAAAGCGCGTATGCGTTTTTTCCTGAATATATTCAGGAAAAAACGCATACGCCCTTTTTGGCCAAGTGCATCATTGTGGACGTTCTGCCTCTTTTCCTATGCTTTCAATGCAATTCCAGTCTACCTCCTGAAATCGGTTTCCTGCAATTCTGCCCCGCTTTCAAGTCCTCTTGGCAGCCTTACTTCAGTATATTTTTGGACGATAGCTGTCATTTATAACTCTGCAGGTTTGTGAATTACAGTGTCCCTGAGCTCCTTTCTTCAACTCGCTTTCTTTTGAGCTGGCCGCAACACCGCAGGATGGTTTCAGGCCCTAATCTGGTTCCGGTACGGCACGCTGAGCCTTTGGTTATTTCCTCTTCCTGGTGGGAAATGAGAGTTAAATTTGCCCGTCCAGACACCTCCAGCTAGCCTCTCATTGGTTCTCGCTATTCCTGTCCATCTTCCGCAGAAATTGCAAACTGTACCAAAGAGGAGGTTAAAGGCGCTGACTCTCCAAGTGGGGAGAGTGTTAGTAAAGCGTCTGGAATGTTGCACCCGAGTACCAGGGTACGAAAACTGAGACATATTTGAACACGTCTCCCGTTCACATGGTTGATCATACTCTGGGTTCCACATGCATGTTTTAGCTGAAGGAAGAACACCTTAAACCTGGGTAGTTGAAACCCGTGGAATGGGTACCATGCAATATGACTTCAAAGGGTCTTCATTTGCTCACGAACCTCTCCAATCCTATCACTGCTGCGTTTATGCCCCTGTACACATGCTTGATTCTCTTTCGGAGACATAGCAATCCATAGGTTTTAAGATACTTACTAGTCAGGTACATTCTTAGGCGTTTAATATGCGGTGTTGAGTCCATTTCATTGAGCAAGGAGTAGCGCTTGTCTATTCCATATTTGGCTTAAGGAACTTTATTTGTGCTCATTTCAATCTCTGGTTTTATGCAGCACCCCAACTCACCTTTCCCCTTAAGCAAGCATAAGTTGGTTTTCTAAATTTGAGACCCTGTTCTGTTCTGTAATTCAGTTCCTGTGTAGCCAAGTTTACATTCCGTGTATTACTGATATCTTATGATGTTTCTTTTTCTGTGTGACTTATTTCAGTTAGAATCATCGTACCTGAATCCACTCATTGTGCTGCTAAGGGCCTGATGACATAGATTTCATTGCTGAGTGATATTGCTTTGTAAGTAAATACCACAACTTCTTTATCCATTTTTCACTTTCTGCGATGTTGAACTTGTACTGTAAACGAGGTTCTTGTAAACAGAGGCGTCCCAAACTTTGGGGTGGCTGTGTCTTTTTTATTTTAATTTCCCTAATCTATAGGACCATAAGTGGAAGTGCCCTAGGCTCTGTTGCTTTGTTTTTTAGATGTTTCAGGAAACACCATACACTTCTCCCGAGTGTCTGTTGGCAATTTACATCCCGCCCATCAGCATAACAAGGCTCCCAGTTCTCAATGGCCTGTCCTGCCTTTCTGGATTTTGCACTTTTTTCAGATGGCCCTTTTGACCGGGGGGAAGTGAGACTTCATTGTAGTGCAGATTTCCTTTGCAAGCTTGCTTGGTTGGCCAAAAAGCGCGTATGCGTTTTTTCCTGAATATATTCAGGAAAAAACGCATACGCCCTTTTTGGCCAAGTGCATCATTGTGGACGTTCTGCCTCTTTTCCTATGCTTTCAATGCAATTCCAGTCTACCTCCTGAAATCGGTTTCCTGCAATTCTGCCCCACTCTCAAGTCCTCTTGGCAGCCTTACTTCAGTATATTTTTGGACGATAGCTGTCATTTATAACTCTGCAGGTTTGTGAATTACAGTGTCCCTGAGCTCCTTTCTTCAACTCGCTTTCTTTTGAGCTGGCCGCAACACCGCAGGATGGTTTCAGGCCCTAATCTGGTTCCGGTACGGCACGCTGAGCCTTTGGTTATTTCCTCTTCCTGGTGGGAAATGAGAGTTAAATTTGCCCGTCCAGACACCTCCAGCTAGCCTCTCATTGGTTCTCGCTATTCCTGTCCATCTTCCGCAGAAATTGCAAACTGTGCCAAAGAGGAGGTTAAAGGCGCTGACTCTCCAAGTGGGGAGAGTGTTAGTAAAGCGTCTGGAATTTTGCACCCGAGTACCAGGGTACGAAAACTGAGACATATTTGAACACGTCTCCCGTTCACATGGTTGATCATACTCTGGGTTCCACATGCATGTTTTAGCTGAAGGAAGAACACCTTAAACCTGGGTAGTTGAAACCCGTGGAATGGGTACCATGCAATATGACTTCAAAGGGTCTTCATTTGCTCACAAACCTCTCCAATCCTATCACTGCTGCGTTTATGCCCCTGTACACATGCTTGATTCTCTTTCGGAGACATAGCAATCCATAGGTTTTAAGATACTTACTAGTCAGGTACATTCTTAGACGTTTAATATGCGGTGTTGAGTCCATTTCGTTGAGCAAGGAGTAGCTCTTGTCTATTCCATATTTGGCTTAAGGAACTTTATCTGTGCTCATTTCAATCTCTGGTTTTATGCAGCACCCCAACTCACCTTTCCCCTTAAGCAAGCATAAGTTGGTTTTCTAAATTTGAGACCCTGTTCTGTTCTGTAATTCAGTTCCTGTGTAGCCAAGTTTACATTCCGTGTATTACTGATATCTTATGATGTTTCTTTTTCTGTGTGACTTATTTCAGTTAGAATCATCGTACCTGAATCCACTCATTGTGCTGCTAAGGGCCTGATGACATAGATTTCATTGCTGAGTGATATTGCTTTGTAAGTAAATACCACAACTTCTTTATCCATTTTTCACTTTCTGCGATGTTGAACTTGTACTGTAAACGAGGTTCTTGTAAACAGAGGCGTCCCAAACTTTGGGGTGGCTGTGTCTTTTTTATTTTAATTTCCCTAATCTATAGGACCATAAGTGGAAGTGCCCTAGGCTCTGTTGCTTTGTTTTTTAGATGTTTCAGGAAACACCATACACTTCTCCCGAGTGTCTGTTGGCAATTTACATCCCGCCCATCAGCATAACAAGGCTCCCAGTTCTCAATGGCCTGTCCTGCCTTTCTGGATTTTACACTTTTTTCAGATGGCCCTTTTGACCGGGGGGAAGTGAGACTTCATTGTAGTGCAGATTTCCTTTGCAAGCTTGCTTGGTTGGCCAAAAAGCGCGTATGCGTTTTTTCCTGAATATATTCAGGAAAAAACGCATACGCCCTTTTTGGCCAAGTGCATCATTGTGGACGTTCTGCCTCTTTTCCTATGCTTTCAATGCAATTCCAGTCTACCTCCTGAAATCGGTTTCCTGCAATTCTGCCCCGCTTTCAAGTCCTCTTGGCAGCCTTACTTCAGTATATTTTTGGACGATAGCTGTCATTTATAACTCTGCAGGTTTGTGAATTACAGTGTCCCTGAGCTCCTTTCTTCAACTCGCTTTCTTTTGAGCTGGCCGCAACACCGCAGGATGGTTTCAGGCCCTAATCTGGTTCCGGTACGGCACGCTGAGCCTTTGGTTATTTCCTCTTCCTGGTGGGAAATGAGAGTTAAATTTGCCCGTCCAGACACCTCCAGCTAGCCTCTCATTGGTTCTCGCTATTCCTGTCCATCTTCCGCAGAAATTGCAAACTGTACCAAAGAGGAGGTTAAAGGCGCTGACTCTCCAAGTGGGGAGAGTGTTAGTAAAGCGTCTGGAATGTTGCACCCGAGTACCAGGGTACGAAAACTGAGACATATTTGAACACGTCTCCCGTTCACATGGTTGATCATACTCTGGGTTCCACATGCATGTTTTAGCTGAAGGAAGAACACCTTAAACCTGGGTAGTTGAAACCCGTGGAATGGGTACCATGCAATATGACTTCAAAGGGTCTTCATTTGCTCACGAACCTCTCCAATCCTATCACTGCTGCGTTTATGCCCCTGTACACATGCTTGATTCTCTTTCGGAGACATAGCAATCCATAGGTTTTAAGATACTTACTAGTCAGGTACATTCTTAGGCGTTTAATATGCGGTGTTGAGTCCATTTCATTGAGCAAGGAGTAGCGCTTGTCTATTCCATATTTGGCTTAAGGAACTTTATTTGTGCTCATTTCAATCTCTGGTTTTATGCAGCACCCCAACTCACCTTTCCCCTTAAGCAAGCATAAGTTGGTTTTCTAAATTTGAGACCCTGTTCTGTTCTGTAATTCAGTTCCTGTGTAGCCAAGTTTACATTCCGTGTATTACTGATATCTTATGATGTTTCTTTTTCTGTGTGACTTATTTCAGTTAGAATCATCGTACCTGAATCCACTCATTGTGCTGCTAAGGGCCTGATGACATAGATTTCATTGCTGAGTGATATTGCTTTGTAAGTAAATACCACAACTTCTTTATCCATTTTTCACTTTCTGCGATGTTGAACTTGTACTGTAAACGAGGTTCTTGTAAACAGAGGCGTCCCAAACTTTGGGGTGGCTGTGTCTTTTTTATTTTAATTTCCCTAATCTATAGGACCATAAGTGGAAGTGCCCTAGGCTCTGTTGCTTTGTTTTTTAGATGTTTCAGGAAACACCATACACTTCTCCCGAGTGTCTGTTGGCAATTTACATCCCGCCCATCAGCATAACAAGGCTCCCAGTTCTCAATGGCCTGTCCTGCCTTTCTGGATTTTGCACTTTTTTCAGATGGCCCTTTTGACCGGGGGGAAGTGAGACTTCATTGTAGTGCAGATTTCCTTTGCAAGCTTGCTTGGTTGGCCAAAAAGCGCGTATGCGTTTTTTCCTGAATATATTCAGGAAAAAACGCATACGCCCTTTTTGGCCAAGTGCATCATTGTGGACGTTCTGCCTCTTTTCCTATGCTTTCAATGCAATTCCAGTCTACCTCCTGAAATCGGTTTCCTGCAATTCTGCCCCACTCTCAAGTCCTCTTGGCAGCCTTACTTCAGTATATTTTTGGACGATAGCTGTCATTTATAACTCTGCAGGTTTGTGAATTACAGTGTCCCTGAGCTCCTTTCTTCAACTCGCTTTCTTTTGAGCTGGCCGCAACACCGCAGGATGGTTTCAGGCCCTAATCTGGTTCCGGTACGGCACGCTGAGCCTTTGGTTATTTCCTCTTCCTGGTGGGAAATGAGAGTTAAATTTGCCCGTCCAGACACCTCCAGCTAGCCTCTCATTGGTTCTCGCTATTCCTGTCCATCTTCCGCAGAAATTGCAAACTGTGCCAAAGAGGAGGTTAAAGGCGCTGACTCTCCAAGTGGGGAGAGTGTTAGTAAAGCGTCTGGAATTTTGCACCCGAGTACCAGGGTACGAAAACTGAGACATATTTGAACACGTCTCCCGTTCACATGGTTGATCATACTCTGGGTTCCACATGCATGTTTTAGCTGAAGGAAGAACACCTTAAACCTGGGTAGTTGAAACCCGTGGAATGGGTACCATGCAATATGACTTCAAAGGGTCTTCATTTGCTCACAAACCTCTCCAATCCTATCACTGCTGCGTTTATGCCCCTGTACACATGCTTGATTCTCTTTCGGAGACATAGCAATCCATAGGTTTTAAGATACTTACTAGTCAGGTACATTCTTAGACGTTTAATATGCGGTGTTGAGTCCATTTCGTTGAGCAAGGAGTAGCTCTTGTCTATTCCATATTTGGCTTAAGGAACTTTATCTGTGCTCATTTCAATCTCTGGTTTTATGCAGCACCCCAACTCACCTTTCCCCTTAAGCAAGCATAAGTTGGTTTTCTAAATTTGAGACCCTGTTCTGTTCTGTAATTCAGTTCCTGTGTAGCCAAGTTTACATTCCGTGTATTACTGATATCTTATGATGTTTCTTTTTCTGTGTGACTTATTTCAGTTAGAATCATCGTACCTGAATCCACTCATTGTGCTGCTAAGGGCCTGATGACATAGATTTCATTGCTGAGTGATATTGCTTTGTAAGTAAATACCACAACTTCTTTATCCATTTTTCACTTTCTGCGATGTTGAACTTGTACTGTAAACGAGGTTCTTGTAAACAGAGGCGTCCCAAACTTTGGGGTGGCTGTGTCTTTTTTATTTTAATTTCCCTAATCTATAGGACCATAAGTGGAAGTGCCCTAGGCTCTGTTGCTTTGTTTTTTAGATGTTTCAGGAAACACCATACACTTCTCCCGAGTGTCTGTTGGCAATTTACATCCCGCCCATCAGCATAACAAGGCTCCCAGTTCTCAATGGCCTGTCCTGCCTTTCTGGATTTTACACTTTTTTCAGATGGCCCTTTTGACCGGGGGGAAGTGAGACTTCATTGTAGTGCAGATTTCCTTTGCAAGCTTGCTTGGTTGGCCAAAAAGCGCGTATGCGTTTTTTCCTGAATATATTCAGGAAAAAACGCATACGCCCTTTTTGGCCAAGTGCATCATTGTGGACGTTCTGCCTCTTTTCCTATGCTTTCAATGCAATTCCAGTCTACCTCCTGAAATCGGTTTCCTGCAATTCTGCCCCGCTTTCAAGTCCTCTTGGCAGCCTTACTTCAGTATATTTTTGGACGATAGCTGTCATTTATAACTCTGCAGGTTTGTGAATTACAGTGTCCCTGAGCTCCTTTCTTCAACTCGCTTTCTTTTGAGCTGGCCGCAACACCGCAGGATGGTTTCAGGCCCTAATCTGGTTCCGGTATGGCACGCTGAGCCTTTGGTTATTTCCTCTTCCTGGTGGGAAATGAGAGTTAAATTTGCCCGTCCAGACACCTCCAGCTAGCCTCTCATTGGTTCTCGCTATTCCTGTTCATCTTCCGCAGAAATTGCAAACTGGGCCAAACAGGAGGTTAAAGGCGCTGACTCTCCAAGTGGGGAGAGTGTTAGTAAAGCGTCTGGAATGTTGCACCCGAGTACCAGGGTACGAAAACTGAGACATATTTGAACACGTCTCCCGTTCACATGGTTGATCATACTTGGGTTCCACATGCATGTTTTAGCTGAAGGAAGAATACCTTAAACCTGGAGAGTTGAGACCCGTGTAATGGGTACCATGCAATATGACTTCAAAGGGTCTTCATTTGCTCACCGAACCTCTCCAATCCTATCACTGCTGCGTTTATGCCCCTGTACACATGCTTGATTCTCTTTCGGAGACATAGCAATCCATAGGTTTTATGATACTTACTAGTCAGGTACATTCTTAGGCGTTTAATATGCGGTGTTGAGTCCATTTCGTTGAGCAAGGAGTAGCTCTTGTCTATTCCATATTTGACTTAAGGAACTTTATCTGTGCTCATTTCAATCTCTGGTTTTATGCAGCACCCCAACTCACCTTTTCCCTTAAGCAAGCATAAGTTGGTTTTCTAAATTTGAGACCCTGTTCTGTTCTGTAATTCAGTTCCTGTGTAGCCAAGTTTCCATTCCGTGTATTACTGATATCTTATGATGTTTCTTTTTCTGTGTGACTAATTTCAGTTAGAATCATCATACCTGAATCCACTCATTGTGATGCTAAGGGCCTGATGACATAGATTTCATTGCTGAGTGATATTGCTTTGTAAGTAAATACCACACCTTCTTTATCCATTTTTCACTTTCTGCGATGTTGAACTTGTACTGTAAACGAGGTTCTTGTAAACAAAGGCGTCCCAAACTTTGGGGTGGCTGTGTCTTTTTTATTTTAATTTCCCTAATCTATAGGACCATAAGTGGAAGTGCCCTAGGCTCTGTTGCTTTGTTTTTTAGATGTTTCAGGAAACACCATACACTTCTCCCGAGTGTCTGTTGGCAATTTACATCCCGCCCATCAGCATAACAAGGCTCCCAGTTCTCAATGGCCTGTCCTGCGTTTCTGTATTTTACACTTTTTTCAGATGGCCCTTTTGACCGGGGGGAAGTGAGACTTCATTGTAGTGCAGATTTCCTTTGCAAGCTTGCTTGGTTGGCCAAGAAGTGCGTATGCGTTTTTTCCTGAATATATTCAGGAAAAAACGCATACGCCCTTTTTGGCCAAGTGCATCATTGTGGACGTTCTGCCTCTTTTCCTATGCTTTCAATGCAATTCCAGTCTACCTCCTGAAATCGGATTCCTGCAATTCTGCCCCGCTTTCAAGTCCTCTTGGCAGCCTTACTTCAGTATATTTTTGGACGATAGCTGTCATTTATAACTCTGCAGGTTTGTGAATTACAGTGTCCCTGAGCTCCTTTCTTCAACTCGCTTTCTTTTGAGCTGGCCGCAACACCGCAGGATGGCTTCAGGCCCTAATCTGGTTCCGGTACGGCACGCTGAGCCTTTGGTTATTTCCTCTTCCTGGTGGGAAATGAGAGTTAAATTTGCCCGTCCAGACACCTCCAGCTAGCCTCTCATTGGTTCTCGCTATTCCTGTCCATCTTCCGCAGAAATTGCAAACTGTACCAAAGAGGAGGTTAAAGGCGCTGACTCTCCAAGTGGGGAGAGTGTTAGTAAAGCGTCTGGAATGTTGCACCTGAGTACCAGGGTACGAAAACTGAGACATATTTGAACACGTCTCCCGATCACATGGTTGATCATACTCTGGGTTCCACATGCATGTTTTAGCTGAAGGAAGAATACCTTAAACCTGGGTAGTTAAAACCCATGGAATGGGTACCATGCAATATGACTTCAAAGGGTCTTCATTTGCTCACCGAACCTCTCCAATCCTATCACTGCTGCGTTTATGCCCCTGTACACATGCTTGATTCTCTTTCGGAGACATAGCAATCCATAGGTTTTAAGATACTCACTAGTCAGGTACATTCTTAGGCGTTTAATATGCGGTGTTGAGTCCATTTCGTTGAGCAAGGAGTAGCTCTTGTCTATTCCATATTTGGCTTAAGGAACTTTATCTGTGCTCATTTCAATCTCTGGTTTTATGCAGCACCCCAACTCACCTTTACCCTTAAGCAAGCATAAGTTGGTTTTCTAAATTTGAGACCCTGTTCTGTTCTGTAATTCAGTTCCTGTGTAGCCAAGTTTCCATTCCGTGTATTACTGATATCTTATGATGTTTCTTTTTCTGTGTGACTTATTTCAGTTAGAATCATCATACCTGAATCCACTCATTGTGTTGCTAAGGGCCTGATGACACAGATTTCATTGCTGAGTGATATTGCTTTGTAAGTAAATACCACAACTTCTTTATCCATTTCTCACTTTCTGCGATGTTGAACTTGTACTGTAAACGAGGTTCTTGTAAAAAGAGCCGTTCCAAACTTTGGGGTGGCTGTGTCTTTTTGATTTTAATTTCCCTAAGCTTTAGGACCATAAGTGGAAGTGCCCTAGGTTCTGTTGCTTTGTTTTTTAGATGTTTCAGGAAACACCATACACTTCTCCCGAGTGGTTGTTGGCAATTTACATCCCGCCCATCAGCATAACAAGGCTCCCAGTTCTCCATGGCCTGTCCTGCCTTTCTGGATTTTACAATTTTTTCAGATGACCCTTTTGACCGGGGGGAAGTGAGACTTCATTGTAGTGCAGATTTCCTTTGCAAGCTTGCTTGGTTGGCCAAAAAGGGCGTATGCGTTTTTTCCTGAATATATTCAGGAAAAAACGCATACGCCCTTTTTGGCCAAGTGCATCATTGTGGACGTTCTGCCTCTTTTCCTATGCTTTCAATGCAATTCCAGTCTACCTCCTGAAATCGGTTTCCTGCAATTCTGCCCCGCTTTCAAGTCCTCTTGGCAGCCTTACTTCAGTCTATTTTTGGACGATAGCTGTCATTTATAACTCTGCAGGTTTGTGAATTACAGTGCCCCTGAGCTCCTTTCTTCAACTCGCTTTCTTGTGACCTGGCCGCAATACCGCAGGATGGCTTCAGGCCCTAATCTGGTTCCGGCACGGCACGCTGAGCCTTTGGTTATTTCCTCTTCCTGGTGGGAAATGAGAGTTAAATTTGCCCGTCCAGACACCTCCAGCTAGTCTCTCATTGGTTCTCGCTATTCCTGTTCATCTTCCGCAGAAATTGCAAACTGGGCCAAACAGGAGGTTAAAGGCGCTGACTCTCCAAGTGGGGAGAGTGTTAGTAAAGCGTCTGGAATGTTGCACCCAAGTACCAGGGGAGGAAAACTGAAACATATTTGAACACGTCTCCCATTCACATGGTTGATCATACTTGGGTTCCACATGCATGTTTTAGCTGAAGGAAGAATACCTTAAACCTGGAGAGTTAAGACACGTGTAACGGGTACCATGCAATATGACTTCAAAGGGTCTTCATTTGCTCACCGAACCTCTCCAATCCTATCACTGCTGCGTTTATGCCCCTGTACACATGCTTGATTCTCTTTCGGAGGCATAGCAATCCATAGGTTTTAAGATACTTACTAGTCAGGTACATTCTTAGGTGTTTAATATGCGGAGTTGAGTCCATTTCGTTGAGCAAGGAGTAGCTCTTGTCTATTCCATATTTGGCTTAAGGAACTTTATCTGTGCTCATTTCAATCTCTGGTTTTATGCAGCACCCCAACTCACCTTTTCCCTTAAGCAAGCATAAGTTGGTTTTCTAAATTTGAGACCCTGTTCTGTTCTGTAATTCAGTTCCTGTGTAGCCAAGTTTACATTCCGTGTATTACTGATATCTTATGATGTTTCTTTTTCTGTGTGACTTATTTCAGTTAGAATCATCATACCTGAATCCACTCATTGTGCTCCTAAGGGCCTGATGACACAGATTTCATTGCTGAGTGATATTGCTTTGTAAGTAAATACCACAACTTCTTTATCCATTTTTCACTTTCTGCGATGTTGAACTTGTACTGTAAACGAGGTTCTTGTAAAAAGAGCCGTTCCAAACTTTGGGGTCCTGTGTCTTTTTGATTTTAATTTCCCTAAGCTTTAGGACCATAAGTGGAAGTGCCCTAGGTTCTGTTGCTTTGTTTTTTAGATGTTTCAGGAAACACCATACACTTCTCCCGAGTGGTTGTTGGCAATTTACATCCCGCCCATCAGCATAACAAGGCTCCCAGTTCTCCATGGCCTGTCCTGCCTTTCTGGATTTTACAATTTTTTCAGATGACCCTTTTGACCGGGGGGAAGTGAGACTTCATTGTAGTGCAGATTTCCTTTGCAAGCTTGCTTGGTTGGCCAAAAAGGGCGTATGCGTTTTTTCCTGAATATATTCAGGAAAAAACGCATACGCCCTTTTTGGCCAAGTGCATCATTGTGGACGTTCTGCCTCTTTTCCTATGCTTTCAATGCAATTCCAGTCTACCTCCTGAAATCGGTTTCCTGCAATTCTGCCCCGCTTTCAAGTCCTCTTGGCAGCCTTACTTCAGTCTATTTTTGGACGATAGCTGTCATTTATAACTCTGCAGGTTTGTGAATTACAGTGCCCCTGAGCTCCTTTCTTCAACTCGCTTTCTTGTGACCTGGCCGCAATACCGCAGGATGGCTTCAGGCCCTAATCTGGTTCCGGCACGGCACGCTGAGCCTTTGGTTATTTCCTCTTCCTGGTGGGAAATGAGAGTTAAATTTGCCCGTCCAGACACCTCCAGCTAGTCTCTCATTGGTTCTCGCTATTCCTGTTCATCTTCCGCAGAAATTGCAAACTGGGCCAAACAGGAGGTTAAAGGCGCTGACTCTCCAAGTGGGGAGAGTGTTAGTAAAGCGTCTGGAATGTTGCACCCAAGTACCAGGGGAGGAAAACTGAAACATATTTGAACACGTCTCCCATTCACATGGTTGATCATACTTGGGTTCCACATGCATGTTTTAGCTGAAGGAAGAATACCTTAAACCTGGAGAGTTAAGACACGTGTAACGGGTACCATGCAATATGACTTCAAAGGGTCTTCATTTGCTCACCGAACCTCTCCAATCCTATCACTGCTGCGTTTATGCCCCTGTACACATGCTTGATTCTCTTTCGGAGGCATAGCAATCCATAGGTTTTAAGATACTTACTAGTCAGGTACATTCTTAGGTGTTTAATATGCGGAGTTGAGTCCATTTCGTTGAGCAAGGAGTAGCTCTTGTCTATTCCATATTTGGCTTAAGGAACTTTATCTGTGCTCATTTCAATCTCTGGTTTTATGCAGCACCCCAACTCACCTTTTCCCTTAAGCAAGCATAAGTTGGTTTTCTAAATTTGAGACCCTGTTCTGTTCTGTAATTCAGTTCCTGTGTAGCCAAGTTTACATTCCGTGTATTACTGATATCTTATGATGTTTCTTTTTCTGTGTGACTTATTTCAGTTAGAATCATCATACCTGAATCCACTCATTGTGCTCCTAAGGGCCTGATGACACAGATTTCATTGCTGAGTGATATTGCTTTGTAAGTAAATACCACAACTTCTTTATCCATTTTTCACTTTCTGCGATGTTGAACTTGTACTGTAAACGAGGTTCTTGTAAAAAGAGCCGTTCCAAACTTTGGGGTCCTGTGTCTTTTTGATTTTAATTTCCCTAAGCTTTAGGACCATAAGTGGAAGTGCCCTAGGTTCTGTTGCTTTGTTTTTTAGATGTTTCAGGAAACACCATACACTTCTCCCGAGTGGTTGTTGGCAATTTACATCCCGCCCATCAGCATAACAAGGCTCCCAGTTCTCCATGGCCTGTCCTGCCTTTCTGGATTTTACAATTTTTTCAGATGACCCTTTTGACCGGGGGGAAGTGAGACTTCATTGTAGTGCAGATTTCCTTTGCAAGCTTGCTTGGTTGGCCAAAAAGGGCGTATGCGTTTTTTCCTGAATATATTCAGGAAAAAACGCATACGCCCTTTTTGGCCAAGTGCATCATTGTGGACGTTCTGCCTCTTTTCCTATGCTTTCAATGCAATTCCAGTCTACCTCCTGAAATCGGTTTCCTGCAATTCTGCCCCGCTTTCAAGTCCTCTTGGCAGCCTTACTTCAGTCTATTTTTGGACGATAGCTGTCATTTATAACTCTGCAGGTTTGTGAATTACAGTGCCCCTGAGCTCCTTTCTTCAACTCGCTTTCTTGTGACCTGGCCGCAATACCGCAGGATGGCTTCAGGCCCTAATCTGGTTCCGGCACGGCACGCTGAGCCTTTGGTTATTTCCTCTTCCTGGTGGGAAATGAGAGTTAAATTTGCCCGTCCAGACACCTCCAGCTAGTCTCTCATTGGTTCTCGCTATTCCTGTTCATCTTCCGCAGAAATTGCAAACTGGGCCAAACAGGAGGTTAAAGGCGCTGACTCTCCAAGTGGGGAGAGTGTTAGTAAAGCGTCTGGAATGTTGCACCCAAGTACCAGGGGAGGAAAACTGAAACATATTTGAACACGTCTCCCATTCACATGGTTGATCATACTTGGGTTCCACATGCATGTTTTAGCTGAAGGAAGAATACCTTAAACCTGGAGAGTTAAGACACGTGTAACGGGTACCATGCAATATGACTTCAAAGGGTCTTCATTTGCTCACCGAACCTCTCCAATCCTATCACTGCTGCGTTTATGCCCCTGTACACATGCTTGATTCTCTTTCGGAGGCATAGCAATCCATAGGTTTTAAGATACTTACTAGTCAGGTACATTCTTAGGTGTTTAATATGCGGTGTTGAGTCCATTTCGTTGAGCAAGGAGTAGCTCTTGTCTATTCCATATTTGGCTTAAGGAACTTTATCTGTGCTCATTTCAATCTCTGGTTTTATGCAGCACCCCAACTCACCTTTTCCCTTAAGCAAGCATAAGTTGGTTTTCTAAATTTGAGACCCTGTTCTGTTCTGTAATTCAGTTCCTGTGTAGCCAAGTTTACATTCCGTGTATTACTGATATCTTATGATGTTTCTTTTTCTGTGTGACTTATTTCAGTTAGAATCATCATACCTGAATCCACTCATTGTGCTCCTAAGGGCCTGATGACACAGATTTCATTGCTGAGTGATATTGCTTTGTAAGTAAATACCACAACTTCTTTATCCATTTTTCACTTTCTGCGATGTTGAACTTGTACTGTAAACGAGGTTCTTGTAAACAGAGCTGTTCCAAACTTTGGGGTGGCTGTGTCTTTTTGATTTTAATTTCCCTAAGCTATAGGACCATAAGTGGCAGTGCCCTAGGTTCTGTTGCTTTGTTTTTTAGATGTTTCAGGAAACACCATACACTTCTCCCGAGTGGTTGTTGGCAATTTACATCCCGCCCATCAGCATAACAAGGCTCCCAGTTCTCCATGGCCTGTCCTGCCTTTCTGGATTTTACACTTTTTTCAGATGGCCCTTTTGACCGGGGGGAAGTGAGACTTCATTGTAGTGCAGATTTCCTTTGCAAGCTTGCTTGGTTGGCCAAAAAGGGCGTATGCGTTTTTTCCTGAATATATTCAGGAAAAAACGCATACGCCCTTTTTGGCCAAGTGCATCATTGTGGACGTTCTGCCTCTTTTCCTATGCTTTCAATGCAATTCCAGTCTACCTCCTGAAATCGGTTTCCTGCAATTCTGCCCCGCTTTCAAGTCCTCTTGTCAGCCTTACTTCAGTCTATTTTTGGACGATAGCTGTCATTTATAACTCTGCAGGTTTGTGAATTACAGTGCCCCTGAGCTCCTTTCTTCAACTCGCTTTCTTGTGAGCTTGCCGAAACACCACAGGATGGCTTCAGGCCCTAATCTGGTTCTGGCACGGCACGCTGAGCCTTTGGTTAATTCCTCTTCCTGGTGGGAAATGAGAGTTAAATTTGCCCGTCCAGACACCTCCAGCTAGTCTCTCATTGGTTCTCGCTATTCCTGTTCATCTTCCGCAGAAATTGCAAACTGGGCCAAACAGGAGGTTAAAGGGACTGACTCTCCAAGTGGGGAGAGTGTTAGTAAAGCGTCTGGAATGTTGCACCTGAGTACCAGGGTACGAAAACTGAGACATATTTGAACACGTCTCCCGTTCACATGGTTGATCATACTTGGGTTCCACATGCATGTTTTAGCTGAAGGAAGAATACCTTAAACCTGGAGAGTTAAGACACGTGTAATGGGTACCATGCAATATGACTTCAAAGGGTCTTCATTTGCTCACCGAACCTCTCCAATCCTATCACTGCTGCGTTTATGCCCCTGTACACATGCTTGATTCTCTTTCAGAGACATAGCAATCCATAGGTTTTAAGATACTTACTAGTCAGGTACATTCTTAGGCGTTTAATATGCGGTGTTGAGTCTATTTCGTTGAGCAAGGAGTAGCTCTTGTCTATTCCATATTTGGCTTAAGGAACTTTATCTGTGCTCATTTCAATCTCTGGTTTTATGCAGCAACCCAACTCACCTTTCCCCTTAAGCAAGCATAAGTTGGTTTTCTAAATTTGAGAACCTGTTCTGTTCTGTAATTCAGTTCCTGTGTAGCCAAGTTTACATTCCGTGTATTAGTGATATCTTATGATGTTTCTTTTTCTGTGTGACTTATTTCAGTTAGAATCATCGTACCTGAATCCACTCATTATGCTGCCACGGGCCTGATGACATAGATTTCATTGCTGAGTGATATTGCTTTGTAAGTAAATACCACAAGTTCTTTATCCATTTTTCACTTTCTGCGATGTTGAACTTGTACTGTAAACGAGGTTTTTGTAAACAGAGGCGTCCCAAACTTTAGGGTGGCTGTGTCTTTTTTATTTTAATTTCCCTAAGCTATAGGACCATAAGTGGAAGTGCCCTAGGCTCTGTTGCTTTGTTTTTTAGGTGTTACAGGAAACACCATACACTTCTCCCGAGTGTCTGTTGGCAATTTACATCCCGCCCATCAGCATAACAAGGCTCCCAGTTCTCCATGGCCTGTCCTGCCTTTCTGGATTTTACACTTTTTTCAGATGGCCCTTTTGACCGGGGGGAAGTGAGATTTCATTGTAGTGCAGATTTCCTTTGTAAGCTTGCTTGGTTGGCCAAAAAGGGCGTATGCATTTTTTCCTGAATATATTCAGGATAAAACGTATATGCCCTTATTGGCCAAGTGCATCATTGTGGACGTTCTGCCTCTTTTCCTATGCTTTCAATGCAATTCCAGTCTGCCTCCTGAAAACGGTTTCCTGCAATTCTGCCGCGCTTTCAAGTCCTCTTCCCAGCCTTACTTCAGTATATTTTTGGACGATAGCTGTCATTTATAACTCTGCAGGTTTGTGAATTACAGTGCCCCTGAGCTCCTTTCTTCAACTCGCTTTCTTGTGAGCTGGCCGCAACACCGCAGAATGGCTTCAGGCCCTAATCTGGTTCTGGCACGGCACACTGAGCTTTTGGTTGTTTCCTCTTCCTGGTGGGAAATGAGAGTTAAATTTGCCCGTCCAGACACCTCCAGCTAGTCTCTCATTGGTTCTCCCTATTCCTGTTCATCTTCCGCAGAAATTGCAAACTGGGCCAAACAGGAGGTTAAAGGCGCTGACTCTCCAATTGGGGAGAGTGTTAGTAAAGCGTCTGGAATGTTGCACCCGAGTACCAGGGGAGGAAAACTGAGACATATTTGAACACGTCTCCCGTTCACATTGTTGATCATACACTGGGTTCCACATGCATGTTTTAGCTGAAGGAAGAATACCTTAAATCTGGAGAGTTGAAACCCGTGGAATGGGTACCATGCAATATGACTTCAAAGGGTCTTCACTTGCTCACCGAACCTCTCCAATCCTATCACTGCTGCGTTTATGCCCCTGTACACATGTTTGATTCTCTTTTGGAGACATAGCAATCCATAGGTTTTAAGATACTTACTAGTCAGGTACATTCTTAGGCGTTTAATATGCGGTGTTGAGTCCATTTCGTTGAGCAAGGAGTAGCTCTTGTCTATTCCATATTTGGCTTAAGGAACTTCATCTGTGCTCATTTCGATCTCTGGTTTTATGCAGCACCCCAACTCACCTTTCCCCTTAAGCAAGCATAAGTTGGTTTTCTAAATTTGAGAACCTGTTCTGTTCTGTAATTCAGTTCCTGTGTAGCCAAGTTTACATTCCGTGTATTACTGATATCTTATGATGTTTCTTTTTCTGTGTGACTTATTTCAGTTAGAATCATCGTACCTGAATCTACTCATTATGCTGCTATGGGCCTGATGACATAGATTTCATTGCTGAGTGATACTGCATTGTACGTAAGTACCACAAGTTCTTTATCCATTTTTCACTTTCTGTGATATTGAACTTGTATGGTAAACGAGGTTCTTGTAAGCAGAGGCGTCCCAAACTTTGGGGTGGCTGTGTCTTTTTGATTTTAATTTCCCTAAGCTATAGGACCATAAGTGGAAGTGCCCTAGGCTCTGTTGCTTTGTTTTTTAGATGTTTCAGGAAACACCATACACTTCTCCCGAGTGTCTGTTGGCAATTTACATCCTGCCCATCAGCATAACAAGGCTCCCAGTTCTCCATGGCCTGTCCTGCCTTTCTGGATTTTACACTTTTTTCAGATGGCCCTTTTGACCGGGGGGAAGTGAGACTTCATTGTAGTGCAGATTTCCTTTGCAAGCTTGCTTGGTTGGCCAAAAAGGGCGTATGCGTTTTTTCCTGAATATATTCAGGAAAAAACGCATAGGCCCTTTTTGGCCAAGTGCATCATTGTGGACGTTCTGCCTCTTTTCCTATGCTTTCAATGCAATTCCAGTCTACCTCCTGAAATCGGTTTCCTGCAATTCTGTCCCGCTTTCAAGTCCTCTTGGCAGCCTTACTTCAGTATATTTTTGGACGATAGCTGTCATTTATAACTCTTCAGGTTCGTGAATTACAGTGCCCCTGAGCTCCTTTCTTCAACTCGCTTTCTTTTGAGCTGGCCGCAACACCGCAGAATGGCTTCAGGCCCGAATCTGGTTCCGGCATGGCACGCTGAGCCTTTGGTTATTTCCTCTTCCTGGTGGGAAATGAGAGTTAAATTTGCCCGTCCAGACACCTCCAGCTAGTCTCTCATTGGTTCTCCCTATTCCTGTTCATCTTCCGCAGAAATTGCAAACTGGGCCAAACAGGAGGTTAAAGACGCTGACTCTCCAAGTGGGGAGAGTGTTAGTAAAGCATCTGGAATGTTGCACCCGAGTACCACGGGAGGAAAACTGAGACATATTTGAACACGTCTCCCGTTCACACGGTTGATCATACTCTGGGTTCTACATGCATGTTTTAGCTGAAGGAAGAATACCTTAAACCTGGAGAGTTGAGACCCGTGTAATGGGTACCATGCAATATGACTTCAAAGGGTCTTCATTTGCTCACCAAACCTCTCCAATCGTATTACTGCTGTGTTTATGCCCCTGTACACAT